>NC_056747.1:314470999-314595999 GCF_019279795.1 Protopterus annectens | reverse complement strand
GCAGTATTCTCAAACCCTCCCATCTATCCCTCTACCCCAAGAACTTTCCTATATTCCACAAAACATGCCTTCTACACAGTGGCTCCATCTCTTTGGCAATCATTCTCTGCTCACTTTAAAGAAATATTCAAGTGCTCCCAGTGAAACATCCTCCATTCAGATGGAACTGGCAACAATGCTGAGTTCTGCACCAGTGCTTAGGCTTTATAATAAGAAATTGCTGTCTAAAAGTAAAAGGTAGTGACCCCTGAATTGGAAACACTCCCTCCTCAGCTTAAAAAAGCAAATAAGACTTCTTGTGAAGTACTCAAAAGCAAATTACGAATCCAAATTAGTTTCCTCAACTAAGGACAACCATAAGGCATTCTTTAGTTACATCTGTACCCTAAAAGGAAAGGCCCAGATTTGTGCTGAACTGGTAGTTATTGATACCACATATACTGAGCCTGTGGACATAGCTAACCTGTTGGCTGACAGATTCTGTGAAATCTTCACTTGCCAGTCCTCACCCACATGTACCCCATGACTTCCTACCACCTGTTCCCTACCATGCATCTCTTAAGAGCAGGTCTTAAATGCCCTCGCTAAGGCCAAAAACATACCATCTAAGGGACCTGATAACATCCCAGCCTGCATCCTACATGTGCTCCAACAAGAATTAGCAGCACCTTTGGGTACTGTTTTCAGTTACAGTCTAAGCACCATCTTCATCCCAGCTGAATGGAGCATGACCACAGTTATTCCCTTACACAAAGATGATGCTTCCACTGAAACTGGGAACTACAGACCTATTAGCCTGACTAGTCATATCTGTAAGGCCATGGAGTGAATCATCATGGACCTTATCAACAAAGATATAGGTAATCCCCAAACACTTGACCCTACTCGGTTTGGATTTGTCAAAGGGAGATCATGCCTGTTAAACCTGGTGGACTTCTTCGAGACAGTCAGCAACTCCCTGAATGAGAGGAAATCTGTGCAAACAGCCTACCTAGACCTAGCCAAGGCTTTTGACACTATCCCCCACTCAGGCATCATTGACAAGTCACCCAGCTAGGTATCAACCCTAATATCATTAGATGGGCCACTAACTGGCTCACTGATAGAACACATATAGTCAAAATAGGGGAGTCCATATCCAACAACAGACCTGTAACCAGTGGTGTTCCACAGGGATCAGTCCTGGAACCTCTACTGCTTGAAATCCATTTCTCCAAAGTACAAGCAAAAACTAAAGGTCTATGGCTGACAACGTTTGCTGATTGCTGCAAACTAGTAGCAGTCATAGAATCTCCAAATAATGTCTTACACAAACAAATGATCGGGGCCAAAGTCATGGCCTTAAACTCAATGCAAAAAAATGTATCATCATCCCTTTCAGTAAGACAGTAAGAGCGATGTTCCTGCTAACTACAACATCAACAGCAACACCAAAAGTATGCACTCAGTAGTGAGAGACCTGGGCACACAGGTTGACGAAACCTTACTTTTGATTACCGTGTCTCCATAGTGGTGAGAGGAGCATTCTATATTGCTCATCTTATAAGTAAGGGCATTGCCTGCAGAATAAAAAAGAAGTTAGAACCTCCCTGTACTCTTCCCTTATCAGGCCAATAATCGAGTAAAACACCCCTTTTGGTATGTACCTTTCCAAGCACCTGCAGCAATTGGACAGACCACAATGGTTCCTCACAAAGAAAATTCAAGGTGTTCAGCATCCGTCCTATGTGGATCATCTTAAATGACTGTCACTTAATTCTGTTTCATACAGACTACTTAGAGGTGATCACTGCCTTGCATATAAGGCAATCTCTGACTCTGCTTTATTGGAAATGCTGCATTATGCACATCAAATGGTACACGGGTTACTCGCTCTAAAGATATTAACCTGGTATCTGACATTAACAGAACCTGCTGGAGGGACCTACTTGTCTTCCAGAGGTTACCACACCTTTGAAACAGAATCCCACTTTGTGTCAAACAGAGCACCTCATTGGCCCTCTTCAAACACAATCTGGACGATTGGATGGGTAACTGTAAATTCACCTGGGGGGTTCAAGGGGCGCTGATCATGCAAATAAGGGTACAACTTGGCCAGGCTTGTAAGGGCTCTAGGGCCATTAGCCTAGTATCTTAATATGAGTGTTTATGATTCACAAATGGCCACATCACTTCTTCGGTCTCTGTTTTATCTAAACTCTTCTAATGCTCTACCATCCTATTGTCTGCTGAATTCATCTATGTATAATATAAATACTATTTTACTTGATTGTTTTGTGAACAATAATGTTAATACTATTTTACTACTTTATTTTGTACCTTAGACTATGGTTATTGAGTTACTTCCTGTATTTTTAACCGTGAATATATTTTTACCTCATCTGTACCTGCAAAAGGGCAATGTTGATCAGTGCACTACCCTGGTAAACAAATATGAATAAAATTAAATAAAATAATTGCAATTTTTCTCAGTAGTTTGTAGTGCAGCACGCTATTTTGAAAAGCTCTTTAACCCTTTCAGAAAAGTCTCACAACAACTCCTGACCACACAAGGTATACCACCATTTTGTATAATGTACAAGTCAACTTTTTTGACCATTATACTGTCATAGGCAGCACCATACAGACATATCTTTTTAGCCACTGCATATTTTGAGAAGGATAGAAGAGGGAGATAACTTGTCTTTGCTGAAAAATGATTTATAGTCATTAGCAAACATTACTGAAGCAGCTGACCTTCTGTCCAACTCCATTTTCACCACATGGCCATTTATCTCTAATGTGAGACAAACTGCCTATTTGTCTGCCCCACTTATGCTAAATAACTATGGAGTGGATAATACATCTTTATTGTCATATACTTCTATAATGTTATGCCATTTTTCTTTTCATTGTAATGTATTTTTATGCATTACCATCACAAGCTCTCTGAATATGGCATGTTTTATGCCAGTGTCTGCTTCCTTCTCTTTTGAATTTATACTTGGAAGACAGACAGTATTTACATCCACAGCAATAGAATGGCTTTTGATTAGTATTTTCTATTTATATTACAAATTTTATCTCCAACATATAACTCCAGGGCATCTCCAGCTGCAATTTCCATTGAAAGTGCAATCTCTGCTATTTGTTTGAATGTTATAGTGGCTTAGAATTTCACACACCAAGCAATTGTGTACATCATTATTTAAACCATTAACAAACTGACAATGTTCACATAATATTTTTAGTTCAGATACATAAGCTACAATCATCTCTCCTTCATTATTGCACACTGGCTTTGGGGATAAGTCAACCTGCATCACTCACACTAACTCATCAAAGTGTTAGCAAGCATTTCTAGATTTGCCAAGCTATGTAGAAGGCCGCATGCATTTGTTACTGTGGCATTCAAAACAAATGTACAGAAACACATACCTCTCAACCTCTTACAGCAAGAAATCTGGACAAAGTCATAAATAAATGTGGGGCAAAGGCCCCAAAATAGGGACAATTTTTAAATATTGCTCTTATAAACTTAGAAAGTTGATAGAATAACATATTTTGCACAGGCATTAATTTCCTGAAGGGTATGAGGTCTGAAACTCAAATGGCTGTCATTATTTTCTAACTTCAGTCTTTAATGATTTGCCTCTAATCTGCCAGAAAACCACAATTTTATGAAAAGCGGACAAAAAATATGAGGCAAAAATCTGGACATTCTGCATAAATCGGTACAGTTGAGAGGTATGAAGAAACATGCCTATGATTAGGCATATCATTTGCAACTAAGTATTGTTGCACCCTGTCAACATACATGCTTCAATTTTCTATGGAGTTAAAGCTGCAAGAAAAACACAAACGAGCTAGAGTTTTCACTCCATGATACCTTAAATCTTTTGTAATGGAGACCCATGGGATATATGCAAATAACCCAAAGAACAGCAAATGTTTCAGGTACACAGCTTCTGAATGCCCATGACATTTTACTTTTAAAATCTTAATGGCAACATCCAAGTAAAAAAACACAAACCCCAATAGGTGCAAACATGAATGCTTCTGTCTTATCATTGTCCTTATCAAGACAGCATAAGTGAATAACTTGTCTATACCTTAAAAAAACACAGGTTCTTTAAACCCAGCTGATGCCCATAAATATTAAGGTACCTGAAAAATATCTCAATGAACATCCAAACCAAAGAGTAAAAGGGTCACACAGACAAACTATTCAATAAAAACTGTAAGAAAAACCCAGACAAGTAAGAGTTTTCACTGTGTATTATCTTAAGCCTCCTGTAATGAAGGCTCATGGGATATATGCAAATGACCCTTCAAGGACACTAAGTGTTTCAGCTACACAGCTTCAGAATGCCAATGACTTTTTAAGTCTTATGGCTACATCAGGCCTCTAATGCCACACTCCAGAATGGTTTGTCTACGTGACCTTTTTACCCTTTTATTCCAGTTTTCTGTAGAAGTATTAAACACAATTTTTCCTAAATACTTCATGTCTGCAACCTCCAGTTATTCATGTTGCATAACCAGTCTTAACTGGTTTGTAGCACTACCCAAAAGAGCATACATGCAAGGAAACAGTCGAGAGACTTCATAGTGCTTCTCTGCTCTCTTTACTGGCATAGCTTTATTTTCATTAGTGCTGAAGTAAAGTGCAAGGCATTAGCAATCAGTATCACTGCACATCAATCTGAGGTACACATATCACACACACACTCAAGTCTCTCAACAACAAGTATTGTTAAGACTCTGTCATAGTCCATGTTGGGGTGAACGACTTAAGACGTACCTCCCGAGACTATATGAAGAGAGACATGATTGAGCTTGCTGAATATGTGTCCCAGGCAGGTATGTCCCTAGCCTTAAGCTGCACTCTACCGTCACTCAGAATGATGCCTCAATACAAACAGAAAATTACTGACTTTAACAATTGGCTTAGTTTCTGGTGTCATTCCAGGGGATCTGATACCTGACAGCCTGGGAAGTTATGACTGACAGACCACGATACTTTGCTAGAGATGGCCTGCATCTGTCTCATTTGGGTTTCAGGCTTCTGGCAAAGGCCCTTTTTTTTAGAAAAAGTCCTGAGGTCAATAAAACCAACATAAAAATTTCAACAAAACTCAAATTAAAGGTCGTGCTGCTAAATGCTAGGAGTCTAAAGATGAAACTGCACTCATTGCAAGCATTCTTAATGCTGGAAGATGCTGACATTTGTGCAGTCACAGAAACCTGGTTCAAAGCTGCAGAGAGCATCCCAGTCTTACCTGGCTACTCATCCTATCATACATTCAGACCCCAAACTGTGGGCAGCAAAGCCAAAGGAGGTGGAGTTTCAAAATATATTAAAGACACACACACCTTCAGGCTGGTCAAACAGTATGCCATACAGGAGACACTCCAGGTACATTTAACCATTGACAAGACCCCTATTCAAATCACAGCTAGCTACAGGCCCCCTACATTTGACTCAAGATGCCCACTCCACCTATCTGGACCTCTTTGAATCTATCAAGATTCAACCCTTTACCCTGATGCTGGATGACTTTAACTACCCAACCATAGACTGGAAAAACTACTCATGCCAAAACACAAATGCCCAGAGATTCCTCAATTTTATCAGTGCAAATGCCTTGGAACAGCTAGTCGATACCCCACAAGAGGTGATAATATCTTGGACTTGGTATTAACCAACATGAGTAACCACTGCAGCATCACTACAGTATCATCCTTCCTGGTAAGATCTGACCATAAAGTGGTCACTTTCGAAGTCACCATCTCCCCTGACCTCCCTCTAGCTAGGGTAAAACAAAAAAAAACTTCTCCAAAGCTGATTACAGCCTCCTGAGGGATGGTATAAACAGCTTCAAAGCCCCCTCCCCCTCTGTTGGAACTGGCACCAATGTCTAAATCTACACCAAAGTACTATACAAGCACTTATACAGATGCATGGAATCAGGAATACCTGACAGGACAAAATCATCCTCCGCAAGGACGAGTCTGGTGGACATCTGCAATAAATAAACTATATAACAAAAGGAAAAAAAATGCTGTCCAGGACCAAGAAGGAGCAGGTGCCCACTTGGAAGCAATCTCTCCTTAACCTGAACAAGCAAATAAGAGTACTAGTGAAATCCTCTAAGCCAACTTTTTGAGTCCAAATTAGCCACATCTACTAGAGACAATCATAAGGCCTTCTTCACATATGTCTGCAATCTCAAAGGAAGCACCCAGACCTGTTCAGAACTGGTGGTCAAGGACACCACATACACAAATGCTGTAGATAAAGCCAACCTACTGGCTGACAGATTCAGCGTAAACTTCACCCCTCTGTGCCCCCCCATCAGTAAATCAGGGCATCCCAGTACCTGACCCTTCCCCTTATCGCTAGGGAACAGGTCATCACTGCCCTCTCAAAGGCAAAAAATACAGCCTCCATGGGACCCGATAACATCCCAGGCTGCATCCTACATGAACTCAGCTATGAACTTGCAGCACCATTGAGACACCCTATTCAACCAAAGCCTGAGTAGCAGCTTTGTCCCAGCTGAATGGAGGACTGCCACTGTCATCCCTTTGCACAAAGGTGGAGCATCCACCGATCTGTGAAATTATAGACCTATCAGCCTGATCTGCAAGACCATAGAACAGATGATCATGGACCTCATTAACAGGGACATTGGCAACCTCCAAACACTCGACCCCACACAGTTTGGCTTTGTCAAGGGAGGTCATGTCTGTTAAATCTGGTCGACTTCTTTGAGACAGTCACCAAAGTCATGGACGAGGGGAAGATGGAGCACACCTCCTACCCTGACCTGGCCAAAGTCTTCAACACTATTCCCCACTTGGGCATAACAGATAAACTCTCTCAACTAGGCATCAATCCATATGTTATCAGATGGGTAGTAAACTGGCTCAATGACAGTACCCACCTAATCAAAATAGGGGAAGCCACCTCAAGCAGTAGACCTGTAATGAGCCGCTTACCCTTGGGGCCTCTGTTATTCGAAATATACTTCTCTGAGGTGCAAGCCAAGACCAGTGGGCTATGGCTGACCAAGTTTGCAGATGACTGCAAGCTGGGTACAGTCATCAATTCCCCAAGTGATGTGGACGTCCTCCAAGAGGGTCTCACCCAAACAAATGACTGGTGCCAGAAACATGGCCTCAAGCTGAATGCCAAAAAATGCATCACCATCTCCTTTGGGAGAGATGCATCCCCATATATTATCACATTAATAACAATGTCCTAGGCAAACAATCAGTAGTGAAGGACTTGGGCACCCAGGTTGATAGCAACCTGACTTTTGACCACCATGTTGCTTCCATTGTACGGAAAGCTTTCTACATAGCCCACCTCATAAGTAAGGGTATATCATCCAGGGACAAGGAGGTCATAACATCCCTGTATTCTTCCCTTATAAGGTCAATTATTGAGTACAGAGCCCCCTTCAGCATGTACCTCGCAAAGCACATGCAGCAGTTGGAGGGACCACAGGGATTCCTCACCAAAAGAATCCAGGGCCTCAAACATCTACCCTATACAGATAGGCTAAAAGCCCTGTCCCTCTACTCAGTTTCATACAGACTCCTCATAGGTGACCTCTGTCTGGCATTCAAAGCAATCTCAGACCACGTCTTGATGGGACTGCTTCATATCCGCAAGTCAAAGCTCCACTCAAGTAACCCACACGCGCGACCTCAGTCTGGTCTGTGACATCAACAAGACTTGTTGGTGGGACAGATTTGTGTCCCAGAGACTCCCCAATCTGTGGAATAGACTCCCTCTCCACGTCAAGCAAAGTACCTCATTATCCCTTTTCAAACGCAAACTGGATGGGAAACAGAAAATACACCCCTGGGAACCCACCTGCATCCCTGCTGGACAGGGGCTTTGGGTGCTGACTTATCTAAACATGGGCTAAACTCTTGGCTAGGCTTATAAGGACCTCAGGGTCAATAGCCTAGTAACTTCCTATGAAGATCACAGATACCACATACACTATTACTTGCGTATAACAAGAGGTATACAAAAATATGAAAGATTCAACTGCCTATTTCAGATCAGATTTGTAAATTGAAAATAAGACAGGATAAACAGGACAGTTGCCCCAGCCACAAGCTGTCAGGGTCTTGATAGGCAGGTGCTGAGGGTGCACGACTGCAGTAACAGTACTGGTTTATAAAGCCGGGATGATATAGTGGCTTCATAAATGAATGCAGATACTGCATTTGTGGTCACAGCTGAAGTAAAGAAGAGCTTTTTTGTTACTCTGAGTTGAGTTTGATGAACTGCACAGGGTGCCAGATGACCTAGCTACTGCTCTTTTTCAGATTTAGCTTGTACCATAAACTGTTGAGAGATTATCGGCTTTCAAATTCCCAGCTTGAAAGCACCATTAGGCCAGACAGCAGTCAAATAGGATATATGCATTCGGTTGTGACTTTTGAATGTATAGTGACCTTTACAATCTAAAACTGAAATATGTTAGAACAGTGTTGATACACTGCATTTTCTCCCCTGTGGAAAATAAACTAGTCATATAATCCACTATGTACAGATGATACCATCCATCTGAGACACTGATCAGATTTCAATTTCTCCTTGTCTGTTAGTATCAGAAAATTCTAACTAGTTAAAATGGGTGATGATGTTTTTTGAGTGTAGAAGTAAAATGATAAGAAAATGTAATCACTTTATTATATAGTCTACATATTCCAGAAGCATTTATGTTCATCCTGCTGGTCATTAGATTTTTGTATAATATTTTTAGTCCCTTTGCCCTATGACCATTGAAATCCAATTTTTTTTAACAAGGTTATTTATTTCTCCCTGCCTTCTGGCAGGAAATAGGGGTAAGATCTGTGGCTCAGTGCTCTGGTTCTCATTCTACAGGAGGTTTAACTTTTTTTTTGTCTTCTTGTTAGCTGGCACGTGCAGCAGTGTGTGTGTGTGTGTGTGTGTGTGTGTGTGTGTGTGTGTGTGTGTGTGTGTGTGTGTGTGTGTGCGCGCCTGTGTGCTTGTCTGAAAGTTTGTGTGCCTGTGTAAGTGTGTGTGTATGTATATGTGTGCGCGCATGTGTGTGTACGTATGCACACATGTACACATGTGACTGGGTGTATGTAAGTATGTGTGTGTGCATGTGTCTGCCCATGTGTTTGTGTGTGTGTGTGGTTGTGCACTTCTACATACGTACTCTACCTGAGTACAGTGCATGAACATCTGATTCACATAATGAAGGATAGAAGGGAGACTTGATGGTCAGAGTGGGTACTTGCTCACATCCAGAAAGAAATATTAACTCTAGGGAAACAGGATGCTTGAAACGGACAGAAAAGAGGAAGAAACCTGCACAGAGGCTACCTAGGTGAATGCAACAAACCATAGATGTTTCCTTCATTTGTCATTTTTGCCTATTTGCATTTAACCTAATACATACTTCAGTTAATGAAGGTAACATATGACTACTTCTATAATCTAAAATTGCTCATGGCTAGCACACCAGCTCTTCATGCTTATTGCATGGTGCAGTGCAATGACCCAAGCCTTCTTTGATCCTAATTACGATAATATGCAAATAAACAATATGGCTTACAACATGGGATACTTCAGCTCCAGGGTATATGTTTCATATCTCAAATGCCAACAAATGTTATTTTGATGTTCATTCCATGTTGCTGCCACTTAATATGAGAATCCAAGCTGAGAAAATAATGTTATTCGAACACATAACTGTGCTATTAATTAACAGCTTTCATCATGTCACATAGCACCTGTATTTGCATATCACAGAGTTCTGCTGAACCCTGGTTATTTATCTTCATTCCACTGCTCTGCACTGGCATATCTACACAATGTATGATTCACAAAGTCTGGATTTCATGTAAACCTAAACCCTTCAAGTTTTTACCAAGACAACAGCTCCACCAGATGGTAAATGGAAAAACTGCATGTTATTTTTCCCATATAACTGGTACCTTCAGATAAACAAAGGGTTTTTGGCTTATCCAGCAACATGAAAAAAATTAAATAATTTTATTCCACTTTGCAGTTAATCATTAAATGTTGCAACAAGTATGCTGCAGCTTGACTGGAAGAGATCACATACTGCATTATAAACAAACCCTAAAAACAGGAGGGAGAATTACATTTTAAAATATGAAGACTACACTTCAAGCTAAATCAACGCAAGACATTACTAAAGTACGATACAAGAAGGTCATCTATGTTTTGTAGCTAAACTCAAATATTTGTAGCTTTAAAGACAAAGATAAGGCTGTTTCTCTTTTATTTATTAGTTATTTCTTCTTATTGTTGTCCTTGTTAAGAGAATCCTCTGATCACTACTGTTTTACTGAATTAATCATTCTTAGTTATCCATAATTAACATACTGCTAATTTACCTGATATACTGGTTGCCTGCAGGCCTGAAACAGGAGGGAGTAGTGCAATGAGAAAGTGACAATAAATGCTGCAATATCATACATATATGCGTACATACATACAACTGTGTCTGATAAGTACCTCTGCTGTTGTCTGGGCATTCTGACTGCATCAGTGTATAGGCACAAGAAAATAGTCCTGCCACACAAGGGAAGAAAGTTACCCATTGCTGCTGTCTGGGCATTCTGACTACATCAATGTATAGGCACAATAAAATAGTCCTGCCACACAAGGGAAGAAAGTTACCCATTGCTGCTGTCTGGGCATTCTGACTACATCAATGTATAGGCACAAGAAAATAGTCCTGCCACACAAGGGAAGACAGTTACCCATTGCTGCATTTGATTTTCTCTCTCTTCCACTCCTTTCAAAAATACCAGCTCTGCTATATAGTCTCAGCTGCAACATTCGCTATCCTTAAGCTGAAATACATATGATGAAAAAGACAATTCTTTAGTTATATAAACTTTCCCTGCAGTATGTGCCAACGTAGTTTACATGTAGTGCTTAGACTGACATCAGACAGTGCATGGATTCACAATTAGTAAAATCTAGTAACGGCCTCAAGAGGTTCTTGTATGCCATCCAAATTTTATATTTGTATAATGTCCAAATATTTACTTGTGGGTAGAATGTAAGTCATCTCCCATAGCAAAGAAGTTTATATCAGGAGGAGGAAGTTGTTCAAAAGGTATGGAAGAACTGTTTGCTATACCAAATCAACACCAGGCAAAACAAGACTCTAGGCCAGCAAAAGCAGCCTGGATGTCTATCAGTGCAGATTTTTTATTGTTTAATGTACAAAACAGACTATACGCTGATAATGATAGTTATTGTAGACTTTTATGTTTCCAATTGTGAATCCTGTTACATCTGTCAGCCCATGCAGCAATCCCAGCTTTTGACAATATTTTGCAGTTACTAAAATATCAGAAATTATAAAGTGTGATAATATCCTTCCCTTCAGCTGGTCACAATTGAAGGAGTTCTGTGAAAAACAAGATACAACAGTCAGGTTCACTCCATTATGGCTATAGGTAACCAGAATGATGCAGACATTTATGGACAACACTGGGAAAGCCATACAAATAGCAAATGAGAAAAGTATACCATGGCAAAGTAAATAACAGCATGCTGAGATGGTACATCAGTTCCAGACATGTAAACATAGCAGTGACACTGGCCTGGTTGAGGTGTAGAAACCACTCTGACCATGAAAAAACACTGCTTAGAATATCAGATGAGACTTTTTATAGATGCACCTACTCAAAAGATGAGCCCTGATATTCATGGACATAACACACAGATATGGACATGCATCGCACACCTTATCTTTAGTACATTGCCAGATACTACCACTATTCATAGACATGAGTCATGGTAGCCCCTAGAGGTGCACAGTCATGGTCGTGATTCCTGGAATAATATGCAGCAGCACATGGCATGCATTAGTGTACCAAGCATTTCTATGTTCAGCACCGATTAGTCCCATTGTGACCCAGAGAGGTGTGACATAACATAGCAGGCTAAAGGAATATGTGATGTAGCGAGTCTCTATGTGTAGCTAATTGCTAAGATGCATATCCCCTTCCCATGCTACCTTATACTGCAGTGCTGTGGCCTTCCTTCCTCTGTAACTCCAGGTAATAAAAAAAATCACAGTCATTGGACATCAGGGCAGCTTGGAGGTCATTACCATATTATAGTAATGAAAATGCCCACTCCTGTGCAAGCTCCACCACTCTGTGAGAGCAGGCCGAGTTACTGTCTGGTAGCAGGTTTGAATGGTTTGTCTGCATTATAGGGGATGCCATTGTTGATAAGGAATTTCCTTCAGTGCGATAGAGATTTATTTTATCAAGACTGGAATGCTGCTCAATAGTCTCTGCAGAGCAACATACTGACAGACAAAGAGCATCAATGCACTAACAAGTGTAGTATCACTGTGCAGTCCACCATTACTACACATTGGGTACAGGCAGTACTCCACTGATCCTGGATTTGTGAATTGCATATGATCAGGGGTGGATTCATTTGCATAGGGATTAGGTACCAGCATACTAATAGTGGACAATGAAGCAACCCTACACTCTGGGTCTTGCATGTTCTGTTAGGGGTTCTGTGGATCATACAGACATTTAATATGCACCGTTCTGTGGTGCATAAGCCCTTCTCCACAGTGCACAGTCTTTATGGATACTGCTCTATATCCTTTCAGAAATAACCTTACACTTTTTCTTTCACAAGCTGTTTAAAAATGTAGGACAATAAAACGTAGGCATGCATAAAACTGTAATTAATTGTGCATATCTCCATGTACATATTGTAATATGTTCCCTGGAAAATGTATAAAGCATCTTTAAAACCATATAGTCCACAGTAAAACAATGTACTTGTAAGAAGATATAACTGGTGAAACCAAATGTAAAACCACCATCAGCTTTAATAGGACAAACAACAAGTACAAAACACAACTGACTTAGCGCTTTCACCCAACTAGGGCATCCTCTGAGTCAGTTAGCAAAATTTCTAACAGTCTTTAAAAAATGGAATTCAAACATCTTTACAACCAATAAGCATCAAATGTAATAAATTTGCTATAATGGTCTCTAGAATTAACTCTTAACAATACAGCACAATTTTAGTAATCAGAAAAAACTTTACTTCTCATTCAATCCAAATGTTTACTAATAACATGTTACAAAACATTTACCCTAAAAATTCCATCTATATTTTTCTTTTTGAGAAAAAAAAACAAAATATGTCAAATACTTAAAGCTTTGTATTTTAATATACATGCCAAAGATAAAGTGTCATTGATGCCAGGTCTTGTGCTGGCATCTAATCTAATCTGCCATAGGCATTCTCTAACTTCAAGTATATTTTTATAATTTCCCCCAAAATCTTTTGTATAAATTCTGTTGATGACAAAAAATATGAATTTTTTAAAATTCAAACAGTCCTTACTGCGCATGTACAAGGAATTAGTTGACTTTTTATTTTTTATGTCCCTGGTGTGTTCCAATATTCTTTGTTTTAATTTCCTTGCGGTCATACCAACGTAAAACGCTGGGCATGATAAACAAGTGGCCACATACATCACCATATTTGTGTTACAATTACAGTAACCTGGACACACCAGTGACCTTTTATAGTTACCAACTTGTACATATGGACCATCGTTAATATGTTTACATGCCTTACATTTTCCACATTTTGCCATCCTTGCAGGTCTTTGTCCAACAGGTTTAGGAATTCTCTCAAAGAATTCCTTAATATTTGTACCCCTACCTTTGATAAATTTTGGACCATCTCCTATAGCTTTTAGCATATCTGTAAGGAATATGTTGTACCATCCCATTTCAATGATTTCCTTCACCTTAACAGACATAGTGTTGTACTGCAGCACCATCCCTGCCCGAGTGTCAGTATGTTTATGATGTTTTTCAACTGTTTTTTCTATGTCTCTTTATCTATTAAAATGGGTTTAAAGTCTATTCCCCTTCTTTGGACAATGTCTTTCTTGGTTGAGCAAATAATTATACAACACATATTTATGTTTTGGACTGTTTACAGCAGTATTTATTTTATTTTATCTATTTTATTTATTTAAAATATATACTTTTGACTTTTCATTTATATTCTTTATTTAATTTCATTTAATAAGTATTTTTTACTCGACTGCGGTGGTGGTGCTGCCTCACAGTAAGCCGTTGTCCTGTTCAATTCTCAGCTAGAGCGTCTTCTGTGTGGAGACATACGTGAATGGCCATACCTTCGTTGAAGGTTGTGCGTCAGAGCTGGCAACTCGGCATGTAAAAATCTACTGCCAATCATTAGCGGACCGGAGTTCCGCTGTGGTGACCCCTAACCGGGAAAAGCCGGAAGATACAACAAGTATTTTTTACTCGAAGCAGAACTTAAAGGAGGCACTTTAATGCCATTTGCTGGTGTTTTATGAGTGGAACCAATATAGTATATCTATATGATGATATTTTATGTCACTTGACATTAATTTTAGTGTTTGCACATATTTAATCAGCATTGGTGCAACACTTACAGGTACAAACAAGGTTGTTATTGCTTACACTTGTATAACACAGGAATATGTAAACTTAAGAGTAATTTTTTATAAACATAAAAAGCAGATTTTTGATATTTGTTGCTATTAATAACAAGGTTATATGCACCTTACTAAATCTTGCTGTTAATTTTGCTGTAAATTGTGTTTGTAACAGGTGTGTAGATGTTTTATGAATTTCTAATTGTTCCTTAGGGACAACATCTTTACTAAGTAATTTATGAAACAATGCACAACTACATAAACACTATCTGGAAAGGATTCAGTGGTTAGTAAAACATATACAACCTAATAATTGTCTATTTATATTAGAGAACTATATTATATTATTTCATTATATTAAATAGTGATCAATAATACATTTTTATAAACAAGATTTGACAAGAAAGATCAAGTTACATACAAATAAAAGGATGGAAGAACTTATGATACAGTATCTAGACATATCGAGATAAATTATTTCTTTATTACAAGGAAATAAGGATAATGATAAAAATGATACCATTACCTGTTCACAAGCTGAACTATTTACTCTACATACCCCACCTGGTACCAGCAGGGATAGAATTCACAACACAGTCCCATTGAGAGTCAATGGCAATAACATTAACTCTAATAATAATTCCAATACAACGGGAGATTCTAACAGAGGAAACAGAACTGGAACAATGTTGTATGACATTGAAGATTTTTTAATAGCCCCTGTATTGGGTGAAGTATCAGGGAGGACCCAAAATTCTGATTTAGGGACACTTAATTCTCAGTTGTTCAAATTTGAAAAATTAGCAAAAAAATACAAATCTCTACAAATGGACAATGTCTTTTTGGAACATTCTATTGAGCTTAACCAAGTACCAAGAGGCCTTAGGGTTTTTAAGATCCCTATGGGTATTGAAACTAACTTTGAGGCCTATGGGAATATGTTGGAATTGTTTGACAGAACAGGTTTAGATTTGATGAGAATAATCATTAGAGACAACACCAGTAGGCTAGTGAATATGAAGAACGACTTAGTTGCACTCAAACAAAGCATTATTAATGACTTGTTGTTTGAAAATTATAAAAACAGCTATGAGAAGATGATAGTAAATCTAGATAAATTTGTAAAAACTAGTATGGAAAGGAAATAAAGAAAAAATTCAAAGAGACACAAATGAATACAAAGAAAAAAAGGCTTACCCTAACCCGAACACTAAAGAGGGACAGTGGGATGTAGATAATAAAAGAAGAGATACTATGCAGACAGAACTAGAAGATGTGGGTGGAATGCAAGATGATGCCGATGAGGGAGGGTTTTTTTTGAGAAAACCCACCCCCATTAAGGTGATCCGATCAGTTAAGGAACCGGGATCAATCACGGAACCACATGGAAGAAAGAACACTCCACTGGCAGAACCAACAAGTAAGAGGCAATTGGAGGGGTGGGGGGCAGAGGAGGAACAATTCCAACAGGAATTGGCAATACAGGGAGAACAACCATTACTGATAAAGGACAGTAAGAATTATATTACTAGTACTATAGAATTGGCATTGGACAGTACTGACCATTCTGTTGATGCCTCAATGAACAATGAGATTTATGATTCACTTGTTATGCCCCTTAGTTCAGATACAAACGTTGACAACAATGAAGGACCAATTATCGTAGGTGATGGTTCTTTCAACATCTACAACTACTCAGATCTGAATATCTCCAATAGTTATTTAAGTTTGATGAAAAAAGGATTCTCTTTTGTACCTAATTTTAAACATGATATAAGTAAACTTATTATTAATCTAAAACTGTATATGAGACAACTAAATTTAAAGTTATACTTTACAAACAAAGCCAATATTAAAAGGGAGAGGTGGATTAACACAGTCAAGAGGAGCAGTTTGTTTATCCCGCCAGATAATCCTTTGGTACTAGCTTTTGAATGCTTATGCACCTCCCAGATAAGAAGAGTGGTTGAAACAAGACTGAGTTTCTATAAGAATTTGACACCTGCTGAAGAATTTTGTTTAAAGGAATTGTCAACAAATAGACAATACAGGGTTATGAAGCCTGATAAGGGAGGGGGGTAGTCATAATGTCAAATACAGAGTACTCGTGGAACATGCAGAACATATTGCAGGACACCGATACTTACGTTTTGGTTTCTAAATTTGATGTTTAGAGGGCATATACCAAGACTGACTGGCAAAGTTATGATTTCCTGTGTGAGGGGATAATTAGTCAGGATGAATACAACTACCTGACAGTAGAACATCCAGTTATGTCCAGTATATTCAGTATTCCCAAGATACACAAGGACATTACCAACCCTCCCTTTAGACCTATAGTGGCAGCTAGAGGATCAAAAACGGAACCTTCAGCATCATATATTGACATTTTTAGCAAAAATACTCTTGATTACATACCACATATTCTTAAGGATTTGTGGCATTGTCTGGACTGCTTCAGGACTCTGTTAAGCTCTAATCTGGGTGAATTTTGGTACGTTACAGTTGACATAGTTAATTTATTCTCAGTAATAACTCAAGGTATAGGTTTGGAATGGTTTTCCAAAAGTCTAGAAAAATATAGTCGTATTCATCAAGTTAAAAGAAGTTTATTGGTAGATTTAATGCAAATTGTTTTGGAAAACAACTATATTCACTTTGAGGGTGAATACTATAAACAGTCTACGGGAGTTGCAATGGGAGCTGGATGTGCTCCCATATTTGCCAATTTGGTATTAGCCGAATGGGAGGACCAATATGTTCTGTCATCTATTTATGCATCCAAAATGATTATTTATTTAAGATTTTTGGATGACATATTATTTCTTTGGAAGGGCTCTCGAGATGAGCTGGGTGATTATATAACATATTTAAATCAAACCACAACTTTGTTGAGATTCACCAGTAAGGTAGGTAAGAGTTTGATTGATTTTCTGGACTTGCATTTATACACAAGTAATGGGAAGATAGAATCAAGTTTATTCAGGAAAAAGACATATAGTAACACTTTCCTACATTACGAGAGTTGCCACCCACATTACATTAAGAAAAACGTAATAAAGGGACAGATGATTAGGTCATCCCGTATAATAAGTGATAATATTACATTTTTAGAAAATGTTGTTAAACTAATTGATTTATTTACGGAAAGATGTTACCCCATGGTCTTATTAACATCAACCAAGAAAGACATTGTCCAAAGAAGGGGAATAGACTTTAAACCCATTTTAAAAGATAAACAAAGAGACATAGAAAAAGCAGTTGAAAAACATCATAAACTTACTGACACTCAGGCAGGGATGGTGCTGCAGTGTAACACTATGTCTGTTAAGGTAAAGGAAATCATTGAAATGGGATGGTACAACATATTCCCTACAGATATGCTAAAAGCTATAGGAGATGGTCCAAAATTTATCAACAGTAGGGGTACAAATATTAAGGAATTCTTAGAGAGAATTCCTAAACCTGTTGGACAAAGACCTGCAAGGATGGCAAAATGTGGAAAATGTAAGGCATGTAAACATATTAACGATGGTCCATATGTACAAGTTGGTAAATATAAAAGGTCACTGGTGTGTCCAGGTTACTGTAATTGTAACACGAATATGGTGATATATGTGGCCACTTGTTTATCATGCCCAGCGTTTTACGTTGGTATGACCGCAAGGAAATTAAAACAAAGAATATTGGAACACACCAGGTACATAAATAAAAAAGTCAACTAATTCCTTGTACATGCACAATAAGGACTGTTTGAATTTTAAAAAATTCATATTTTTTGTCATCAACAGAATTTATACAAAAGATTTTGGGGGAGATTATAAAAATATACTTGAAGTTAGAGAATGCCTATGGCAGATTAGATTAGATGCCAGCACAAGACCAGGCATCAATAACACTATCTTTGGCATGTATATTAAAATACAAAGCTTTAAGTATTTGACATGTTTTGTTTTTTTTTCTCAAAAAGAAAAATATAGATAGAATTTTTAGGGTAAATGTTTTGTAACATGTTATTAGTAAACATTTGGATTGAATGAGAAGTAAAGTTTTTTTTCTGATTACTAAAATTGTGCTGTATTGTTAAGAGTTAATTCTAGAGACCATTATAGCACATTTATTACATTTGATGCTTATTGGTTGTAAAGATGTTTGAATTCCATTTATTAAGGACTGTTAGAAATTTTGCTAACTGACTCTGAGGATGCTCTAATTGGGTGAAAGTGCTAAGTCAGTTGTGTTTTGTACTTGTTGTTTGTCCTATTAAAGCTGATGGTGGTTTTACTTTTGGTTTCACCAGTTATATCATCTTTAAAACCATGTAAGATGTCTTTAGTGTAGTACATAATGGAATTCTCACTGCAGTTAGCTAGCTAACAAGGTGTTAATTGACAATTAAAGATCATATAAGGAGGTTGCCTGAAAGCACCAAACAAGGAAGCTAGTTCCTCACCTGGAGAATCACTGTAAAAGAAGACCTTGGAAGTGTGATGTGTGTGAGACCAGTCAGGACTAAACTGTGTAATATACCTTGTGCATCAGTACTTGTTTCCAGGACTAGAAAAAGGGTGTGGTAGATGCTTGCAGCCTTGGAATTTTGTTTTAAAACCAGCCTGTATCCTGGAGGGTTTGTGTGAACTGCTGCATGTGCTTTGCAAGGTACATGCCGAAACGGGCATTGTACTCAATAATGGGCCTTATAAGGGAAGAATACAGGGATGTTATGACATCCTTGTCCCTGGATGAGATACCCTTACTTATGAGGTGGGCCATTTAGAAGGCTTTCTGTACTACAGAATCAACATGGTCAAAAGTCAGGTTGCTATCAACCTGGGCACCCAAATCCCTCATGACTGATTGCATGCTTAGGATGTTGTTATTAATGTGATAATTTGTGGGGACGTCACTCTCTCCAAAGGGGATGATGATGCATTTTTAGTATTCGGCTTGAGGCCATGTTTCTGGCACCAGTCATTTGTCTGAGTGAGACCCTCTTGGAGGATGTCCACATCACTGGGTGAATTGATGACAGCACCCAGCTTGCAGTCATCTGCAAACTTGATCAGCCATAGCCCACTGGTTTTGGCTTGCATCTCAGAAAAGTACATCCCAAATAACAGAGGCCCCAAGACCGAACACTGGGGTACGCCACTTGTTATGGGTCTATTGCTTGAGGTGGCTTCTACTATTTTGACTACAGTGAGCCAGTTTGCTACCCATCTGGTAACATATGGATTGATGCCTAGTTGAGAGAGTTTATTATGGATGAGTAAGGAATAGTGTCAAAGGCTTTGGCCAGGTCAAGGTAGGCAGTGTGCACTGTCTTCCCCTCATCCATGGTTTTGGAGACTGTCTCAAAGAAGTCAACCAAATTTAGCAGACATGACCTCCCTTTGATGAAGCCAAACTGTGTGGGATCAAGTGTTTGGAGGTTGCCAATATCCTTGTTAATGAGGTCCATGATAATCCATTCCATTGCCTTGCAGATCAGGCTAGTTAGGCTGAAGGGTCTATAATTTCCCGGCTCGATGGACATTCCACCTTTGTGCAAAGGGATGATAGTAGCTGTCCTCCACTCTGCTGGGATGAAGTCACTACTCAGGCTTTGGTTGAATAGGATGCCTAATGGTGCTGCAAGTTCCTGCCTGTGTTCATTTAGGATGCAGCCTGGGATGTTACTGGGTCTCATAGAGGCTGCATTTTTTGCCTTTGCGAGAGCAATGATGACCTGTTCCCTAGATATTAGGGGAAGGGGGCAGGTACTGGAGATGTCCTTGATTTACTGATGGGGAGGACAGAGGGGTAAAGTTTTCACTAAATCCGTCAGCCAGCAAGTCTGCTATATCTATGGCATTTGTATATGTGGTGTCTTTGACCACCAGTTCTGAACATATCTGGGTGCTTCCTTTGAGGTTGCAGACATATGTGAAGAAGGCCTTATGACTGCCTGTAGTAGATGTGGCCAATTTGGACTCAAAGTTTGCTTTGGAGGATTTCACTAGTGCTCTTATTTGCTTGTTCAGACTAAGGAGACATTGCTTCCAACTGGGGATGTGCTCCTCCTTGGTCTTGGACAGCAATTTTTTCCTTTTGTTATAGAGTTTATTTATTGCAGATGTCCACCACACAGGTTTACTCTTCCTTGCAGAGGATAATTTAGTCCTGTCAGGTATTCCTGATTCCATGCATCCATATAAATGCTTGTATAGTACTTTGGTGTAGTTTTGAATATTGGTGCCAGTTCCTACAGAGGAGAAGGGGGCTGTGAAGCTGTTTATACCATCCCCCAGGAGGCTGTAATCAGCTTTGGAGCAGTTTTTATGTCTGATCCTGGCTAGAGGGGTTTGAGGGAGATGGTGACTTTGAAAGTGACCGCTTTGTGGTCAAATCTTACCAGGGAGGATGATACTATAGGGATTCTGCAGTGGTTACTCGTGTTGGTTAATACCAAGTCCAGGATATTATCACCTCTTGTGGGGGTATCGGCTAGCTGTTCCAAGACATTTGCATTGACAAAAATAAAGGAATCTCTGGATATCTGTGTTCTGGCATGAGTAGTTCTTCCAATCTATGTTTGGGAAGTTAAAGTCACCCGGGATCAGAGTAAAGGGTTGAATTTTGATAGATCCAAATAGGTGGATTGGGCATCTTGAGTCAGATTTGTGGGCCGGTGGCTAACTATGATTTGAATAGGGGTCTTGTCAATGGTTAACTGCACCTGGAGTGTCTCCTGTGCATCATACTGTTTGACCAGCCTGGAGGTGTGTATGTCTTTAATGTATATTGAAACTCCACCTCCTTTGGCTTTACTGCCCACAGTTTGGGGTCTGAATGTATGACAGGATGAGTAACCAGGTAGGGCTGGGGTGCTCTCCGCAACTTTGAACCAAGTTTCTGTGACTGCACAGATGTCAGCATTTTCCAGGGTTAGGAATGCTTGCAATGAGTGCAGTTTCATGTTTAGACTTCTAGCGTTTAGCAGCATGACCTTTACTTTGTGTTTTGTTGAAATTTTTATGTTGGTAGTTTTAACCTCATCACTTTTCCTAAAAAAGGCACTATAGGGGAGGCAAGAGCCTTTGTCAGAAGCCTGAAGCCCAGGTAAGACAGATGCAGGCCATCTCTGGCAAAGCATCGTGGTATGTCGATCATATCTTCCTAGGCTGTTAGGTACTGGATCCCCCTGGAATGACACCAGAAACTTGTATTCTGGTCCTACTAATCTAACTAGGGCAACAGAAGAAAAACAAGGGATTTTATTTTACAAAAATATGTAATTTTGTAAAATACCAATATTTTTCCTTTCACAGTTACTTATATCATGCTCATTTTTAGCATCATCTCTTAACTTCTGATGTGAGGTTAAAAACAAAAAAAAAATGGGTCTATACTTATTTGTGTGTGTGTTTAATCTGAAAAGGGCAGTGCATACAGGGAACAATTAAAGCAGATGGTTACTTGTGTCTATTTTTTCATTGTCTTTGGATGAGGTATTGCTAAGATAGAGTAACTAGTAATTAGTCACCTGCTGGTTCTCTTAATTAGCTATTACCTTGTCAGTTGTCCAACGTTTCTTAAGTAGGAGAGAGACAATACTAGGGTAAAAAGGCCTAGCTACCTAGGTTTTATGGCTCCATGACTGAAATTACTTATTTGTGAGCAGTACTGAAAAATGTAACTGTAAAAGAATGACATTTTGTGAAACAATCAACATTCAAAAGAACAAGAAAAATCACTTAAGCATTTTTGCAGGATGACTTTGACCTCTGTACTCCCCTAATGTGGGAATCTGTGCTTCCCACACACCTGTTATTTAGATATACTTATTCTGAAATAAGACTTAAGACTGTATCATGGGCAAGGAGAAATACCAAGATACTACAAGTTTGATTGTTATATACAAAAGGCATAAAGTGCATATCAATAACACACACTACAGTGTCAAACATTAACATCTCACTGTTAAACCCATTATCCACTACATATTTCTCCTCTCTCTCTCTCTCTCTCTCTCTCTCTATAGGTATAGTGGTAGCAGAGTATGTGAAGTTTCCAGCAGAATGAGGTAGCTATCAGGATAGACTATGGGAAGTAGAGAAATAGTAAAAGATTGTTTAGTCAGGTGCGGAAGGACAGAGTGGAACTTGAGGAAGGCAGGCAGCAGGAAGTTAGTATAGAGAGATCTGGATGGGAAATGTTGGTGAGAAAGGTAAAAGACAAGAGAATATAGGCAGACATCTTCAGGGGAATACCAGGGACTGCAGCAGCACAGAATAAGATTAAGGGAAAAAGTGGAAGAAGCGACCATGAAAGAAAAGTCAAGAAGCATGGCGTCAAGGTGAAAGGACAAGTACAGAAAGTAGTATTAAGTAGCGAATGGGTGGCAGAGTCCAAACGTTACCAAGTGAAAGCAAGCATTACATGAATAGCAGGACTGATATGGACAGTGAGGGCAACCAACTAGGTGAGACAGAGGGCCAAAGGGGCACAAGTGTGGATATGGCTTGTAGGAGGAGTTTATTAGGAGGGATGAGAAAGGGGTGAAGTGTGGCACATCAGCAGGGTAAACTAGTGCAAGACGTGAGGAGAGTCACGATACTGAAACCGTGATAGTGACATTTTGCAACTAGGAAGGGCTGTTACACAGTCCAAGAAGAGATGCAAAAGAATAGATCAAGTGTGGGGACAGGGAACAAACTTCTGATTATATGTGGTTCAATTAACAAGAGGGGTAATAGCCTTGGCAAGGGATAAAGGGAGACCAGGAGACACTGAAAGTTGTCTGTGGACTTAGACTTAGTAATGCACTGAAAGAGATGAGAAATGTGGTCAACAAGAGGGAGGGGAGGATGCAGACTGCAATGTAAATAGCCATACTAACCATTCAAAGGCCACAGCTCAGATGCACGACTAGGGAGGTGGCAAATACAGATGATAGAAAAGAGGACTTCAAAAGCTGCTGGCAAAGGTAATACTCCTGAAATGCTAAAATATAGAATAAGCAAGAACAATAAGTGGGCTTGGGCTATGGACAAGGGAACTGTGCTTAGGACAGGTAGCATATTGAGGCAAACCTGATAGGGAGAATAATCTGCCAGGGACAGGTTACATCTTAGCCTAGAAGGTACATCAGTAGGTGGAGTTGGGCTGAAATATATAACACAATAATCATAACTTTAAATTGATATGGAAAGAATGAAGGGAAATGGACATGGCATAGCAGAGGGACAATCAGGGGTAACTTGGAGGATGGCTGGATAGCAAGGAGTCTGTTTAGGAAGATGGAAAAGCTGCAAGTTCTGATCCAAGAATGGAAGAGGGACATTGGTGGTATTACAGAAACACAGGCAGGTTATAAAATAGGGTACAAAATGGTAATGCCTGGGTATAGGGTATTCGGTAATAAAAAGGGGGGACTGTAATGGAGTTGTGAACTGCATAAAGGAGGGCATCTACTTTGAGAAGAAAAAACACTCCATGATGTGGGTAAGGAAATGGACAAGGTTAGGACCTGGGAAAAGAACTCCCCCTATAGATGTGAGAGACTCCCAGGGATTTCATAACACAAGAATAAATCAACTAGGTAGGGAAGTATTTGTTTACATTAAGCCTGGTAGTTGTGCTAGCCTATTTGTTTTAAAAGTGACATCTCAGAAGTCATTGTAGTGAATATTCTGTGGGCAAAAACAGCAACATCAATTTGCTTTCTCTAAATCAGGCTAAGATCTTTCTGTGTGAACTAAAAAAAGATGTGATAATTATATTTGGGTAGAAGACTCGGAACAATCCTAGCATCAACCGATCAGCAAATATTTCTCAAGATAGCCTTGATAGATTGATTTTGAATACAATCAGTACACTTGGAGTAATGCATTGTGTCAATTTTCCAACTACACAGGTAATATAACTGGGTATATTCCTCACTAATTATTAAACATATGTAGAACTTCACCCTTAGGTAGTTGACCATACAGGTGTAACATACCAAGCTATGTCTGATTTTTATATTACAAAGTAAAAGATGGCAATACTAAAGAAATAATAAGTGGCAGACTATGAATCCATTAATACAGCCTTGACTTTTTGAAAATGGGGGGGGGGGCGGCTGATGTGACAGATATGCGTGCAGAAAAAGAAGGTTGCTGGTCTCTTTTTCATAATAAGTTAAATTCTGTGACTGAAAATTATGTTCCCACAAAACTGCAAAGAGATGATCAATGAAAGAAAAATAACCCTTGGTGGTCTAGACCCTTACTTTAGCACTCATATAAACTACTGGCATATAGCTTAAACGCAATGAAGTAGAGTACACAAGCAAAAATATTCAAAACAGGAATGAGGAAGGTAAACAGAAAGAATGGACTGAAATTACTCAAGTATATAGTAATATAAGAGAGACAGAGTTTAAACATATTAACTCTTATAAAGGGGGCAATCAGAGCAATTACCCTAAACATTAGTGACTGGTAATAAAAACTGAAACAGATTAGTGAGGTTTTTACAACTTTTTTGCTGCAAACTCAAATGCATCAGGAAATGACAGTGAACCGTTATTTGTTCTAGCAAGTAGTACTCCTCCAAATAGTGTTGAGGAATGGGTGTCTGAACCCCTGAATAAAATTAACAACGATTTGGCTGGCCCAGGTGACATTGCTAGCTTCTTTTTAAACCAAATGAAGTACATCATCATTTCATGCTTCGCTTATTTATATCAGCAGATTACTAACAAAGGTCATGTTCCTCAAATCTTGAAGACAGCTGACATCATCCCATTCGGTTAAACTGGGGAGATTAAAGTAGCACTAGCAACTACGGGTTTACTAGCCTTATCTGGATACATGCTTTAACGGGGTTGTGCTAAAATGCATTAGCTACCCATAGCAGTACCTTTATACTTGTAAACTTATGCACTGTAGATGTGACTGCTTTGCATTCCAGCATTCTACACTGGGCACGGTTGCAAGCCTTGACATTTTTCTTAATAGATCTTGTCTAATGTGAACCTGCTTTTAACAGTTTTGCATTATGCCTGAATAAACATGTTTTAGTGGAATTTTTTTTTTTTTTTTTTTTTTTATAATTACATGGTACGGGTGTTTCCTTTATGCCTAGATTTGCAGATCTTTTTATGGGGTTCCTGGATAAACAGGTGATTTATGATTCTAATCCTAATCTGTTCCTCTATGCCATGTGGTACAGGTATCTTGACAATTGTTCAATGGTCTGTACATCTGACTAGGAAGATTCAATCGAATATGTCCATTATTTAAAAAAGAATAAAGGTGCATAGAGTTCTTTATACATTCTGATATCCAGAAAATTACTCATGGAGGAATTTTAAATATTATGTAGTTTTTCTAAAGGGCTGTATTAGATTCATTTATGTAATAGTTTTTTTTTTCTGTATGTATTTATTCACTCACTTTTAGAGCTCTGTGGTACTGTTTGTGTTCATCTGTGCTTAGCTATGGTACATCCATATGGGGAGTGTGAAACCAGTCTGTAATTGGTGGGTGACCAGAATGTTTTTTTAGTTATTTGGCTATGCAACTGCATGTTTTTTTTTTATGTGGGGGGGGGGGGTATCTGTGTTTTATGATATTTGAGACCAATGATTTATTTGAAATAATTGTTTTGGAATACAAGAATTTGGGCTTTTTGAGACCTGTGGTGCTGATAAAATCTTCCAACAACACTCAAACAAACCCAATGTCCAATACCAACCAAAGTGCTTTACCTCAGATGCTAATGTTTTGTGGACTGGTTTGCTTTTCAGTTCAAGCACACAAGGACTTTTGGAATGTATGTGTGTCCTTTTGATAGAATCTTGTCTGGATGTAGGCTTACCAGCTAACATTCTGTTTTTGGATCTTGCTATGTCATTTAGTACAATTCCCCAATCTGTTATAATTTCTACTGTAATGGTATATTAATTCTTGTATTACTAGTTTGATTAAATGATAGGAATTGTGTGTTTAAATTAAAAGCATACAATCTGGTAGTTACGTAGTTAGGGGGAACTGTCCCATGGATCATTGCTGGACCATTCTTGTTTAACATTTTTATGTCTGCAATGCCTTCATCAGATAGCATCCATGTATCTAAATGTGCGGAAAATGCTAAGTTTACAAGTACAGTACCATCCACTAATGATCAGGGAAAGTTTCAGTTATACCTGCTCCACTTATATAAGTGATCAGAACTCATCAAGTATATTTTAAATATTGCATTAATTAATGCAAATGCAAATTTATGCCTTTAGGACATTTAAACAACCATTACCCCTACACTATAAAAACTAACATTTTCGAATCATGTAAAGTGTTTTGTGATGCAAAAATGTTGATAATACTGAAAATCTTTTAGCTCAAACTCATGTTAGTTTGGTGGTCAGAAAATGCTTGAGCACTATCAGTATTATACTGAAAAATGTTACTTATAAATGTAAAGAGGTCCTTGTGCCATGATACAAGGCTGTCATCTGCCCAGTGTTAAGAGTAGAGTACTGTTTTTGTTCCTATAGCCATAGGGATATTGCTACAATGAAAAAGGTCTATACATTTTATTCAGAACAAATTGTGAATGTGAAGGGACTTGGCTGCAAAGATAGCCATACTTTACAATAAGATTGTAGGGAACTAATTTGGGCCTATAAGTGTTCCTATTCCATCAATCAACCCTGTCTTTTAATTTTTCATCTCAAGATGGTAATAGTAGAAATAACCATTGGTTAATTGTGAATGGCTTAAAAGTATTAAGAACTAGTTTATTTATTATATATATATTGCTCAGTTTTAGACAATAGGAACGCTCCAACATTTAATTATTTTTATTAGGAATTCTCTAACATTTAATTATTTTAATGCAGCACAGATGTTTATTTTAAAGATGAGTTTTTTTTTATATATTCCACATGAAATATAGATCATTATGATGCTGTGATATATTCCACATGAACTATAGATCATCATGATGCTGTATGAGGTCCCGAGCCATCACAGTAACATTGTAACATTATAATAATGGCAATTAATGTACAGGAAAATGGAAAAGCTGGAATATTAATACAGTGTAGGAATGAAAACTCACAGCAAAAGTTTGGGAAAGATGCAAAAAGGGAAAAATAGAAGATCAGCATAGCTATATAGAACCACTGCAAAAGACAAGGCATAAAAGATGTGAAAGGGAAGAGGCAGAGAGGTGGAGGAAGCATGATACAGGGAGGCAAGCACAAATGCAAAATATTATTAGAAGCCACTAAAGGTGCAAGTCAAAAGGGAGTTGGCAGAAAGTATCAAAACAGGGACCAAAGGATTTTAGGTATATAACAGGATGGAGCGCTAGAGGGACAGAATTTGTTAGGCTTGGCAATGATGAGAAGATCATCACAGAAGACACAGAATTGGCAGAAATACTGAATGAATAATTTGCTTCAGTTTTCATGAAGAAGAGTAAAATGATACTATTCAGGGAGGAAGGGCAGAATGAGAAGAGGAGAGAACAGACACCAGAACAGAAGCAGGGAGATGGAGATGGCTTCCTTCAAGAGTCCTCAAGAACTTGCTTAATGTGCAGATAGATCCACTAATGGAGATCTTCCACAGATCACTGGCCAGTGCAGAAGTATCCAAGGACTAGAAGACAGCAAGAGTGTTATCTTTGTGCAAGAGAAAGGGTGAATGGGGGGAAATTCTGAAAAGCCACAGGCCTATCAGCCTAACAGGAGTGAAAGAAAAATCAGGAGGAAATCCAGAGAGAAGTACTGGTTCTTTTGCTAGGGGGACAACAGTCTCCAGGACAACCAACATAGGTTTGTAGTCAGAAGGAGTTGTCAGTCAAATATAATCTAGTGTTGGACTGGGTTTCCGGAGACAGGATTACCAGTAGATGCCTTTTTACCATAAATTCACCAAGTCATTTTTCTCATTCTCACACAAGTAAACTGCAGGGGATGAGATCAGGACCAAGACAGACAAATGTTTTGCTGCATGGTTAAAGGATAGGACACAGAGAGTTGTGAGGGGAACAGAGTAAGGAATAAGGAAAGTGGCTAGTGAAATACTATAAGGATCACTGGTCCATTCTGTAATTGTTAATGTATTTGTGTAAGACATGGCTATGGACAAAGAAAAGATAGTCTGTTTTTTAGTTGATGACACAGCAATGGCAAAAGCCATGGTGGGCATGGGGAGCAGTTTAAGGAAGCATTCAAAAGGGTGTCCAAGTGGTCAGAAAGGCAGGATAAGGCTCAGCACAAACTAACACAAATAATTCTGCTCAACCACAATGACTTTTATAAAGTTATCACCTGAGAGGAATAGAACTCACAGCAATAGAGCAGGAAAAAAACACTAGGGGGTACAGACCACACTTGGATTGATCCACCAGAGTAGATTAAGATGAGTGAGGCCACAATAAACAGGATACTGGAAAGTATTCCAAAAGACTCCATAAGGAAAGAGGTAATTCGTCCCCTGCAATGAGCTTGTAAGGCTACATATTAGTATACTCTGTATTTCTGAAAATCACACAAGAAGGGATACAGTAGACTGGTAGAAAAATCTTTATATTCTTCCCTTTGTATTACCTCAAGAATTGCAAACATTTCACAGACAGTGACAAATGATTTAATTTAGTACCCTGTTGCCCCTGTCCTTTACGGTATCCATAATTACATAATGAAGAGAAATTTTTGACTTCTTGCAAGAGTCCAAATGAAAAGCACCACAAGGGTGCATGGGATGGGGGTGGCACAACAATCAGAGAGCTGAAGAGCTGGAATTCTCACTACAGATCAGAAGATCCTTAACCCTAAGAAAACTCAACTCCTTCTCTTCCTACCTCAGACATTCTCTCCCTTAAATCTAAATTTTCTCTTTCCTCCCTAGATGGCACCACTATCTCCCCTGCCTCACACACCAAACTCCTTGGGGTAATAATTGATGACCAACTAAAATTTGACTTGCACGTACAACAGACCATCAAAAAAAAAAAAAAAAACTTGGACTACTTTATAGGCACAAAAAAATTATATTATAGAGTAATGGCCACATAATGAATTTAGAGTAGTGTTACAGTTTGCGAGTGACGTCAACCAATATGTTGACGTAATTAAGAAATATTGGCACCTATTACAAGATGTACCACAGTTGCAGGTTATTACCTGTAAAGATCCACTATTCAGTTTCAAGAACAATATGTCACTCAAGAAGCAGTTATGTAACAAGGATGTGCCTAAGAAAGCCATCCTTTCTTCACGTCAGGGCACTTTTCCTTGCAGGTCATGCAGTGCCTGCCCCTATATTTACAGTATAAACACCTATGTCCACCCCACCAAGCATTTTCAGTTACAGCTTAATACTTATGCTAATTGCAAGAGCACTGGTGTTGTCTATTATTGTTTTTGTCAGAAATATCCGGTGTTTTATGTAAGTAAAACAAATAGATTTCTTAAAGACAGAATTCTAGAACATCTTCGTGATGTCAAAAATAAGAAACCCACTAATGCACTCGCCCAGCATATTATTAATACAGATAATTCACATTCTTTTAAGTTTTTTGTGCTACAGCGCATACACAAAAACATTAGAGGAGGGGATATAGAAAATTTTACTGAAAGCTGTGAACAGAGATGGATCATTAAATTGAATGCAGATAAATATCCAGGCTTTAATGGCTCTACTTCCTTGGTTCCTTTCTTGAAAGCAAGACGCCTCAAACATGTTTAATTTTAGGCACCTCATACACCCATTACACTTTATTTATTCATATTTTAGAGACATAGACTATTTTTAGTTATACATACATATTATAGATAGATTTTATGACTAGATCTAGATTTTTATCCTTTTATTTTTTCATAGCTACAGTATTTATGGAGTTTATATCTATGCACATTACTTAGGTCTTTTACCAACAGTTTTGTATATAGTTTTTGTATGCAGTTTTTATATGCATTTACATGCAGTTTTTTATATGTGTCTTTTATATGCAGTTTTCTCTATATGTAGCCTTTTCTACATTTATACATTTATAAGTTTTATATTGCTTTAATGCCTTAATTGACCTATGACATCAGTGATTGAGTCAATGGTTCCATCTGTATATAAGCAATGGAGTGTTTTATTTTCTTGTCTGATGAAGAAATTAGTTTTGCGAAAGCGCTCACCACTGTTCTTATTTTTTGTGTAATAAAGATGCTATTGTGTGGTACGTCGGTGTATTTTTGGTTATATATAGTTCTGGTTTTGTGCACCTGGGTTTTACCTGAAGCCGTTTCTCTTTTTATACATATTTATTTTCTTTTATTCGGCACAAGGACACACGCGTCGATGGAGGATATACCTGCTGAGATACCCCTTGATGGTCATCACCAATGTTTTCTGAGGATCCTGGAAGTACCAATGAATCCACTTTTAAATGTGGACTCACAGGCTTTTCAACAGGATGCAAATGGCACTCAAAATCTACCGGAATTTTTTTCACATTACAAGAACTTAGAGAATCTTATGTATAAATGCAAGAGACTGCAATAGCACCTCTTGCACCTGCAAGCCTCCCTGGAATCCAAAATCATCCCCCAAGGCCTGAGAGTGCTAAATATGCCTACCTATGGAAATACCTACCCGGTCCTTTTATGTAAATGGCAGGAACTGAACCTACAATTCAGTGCTAAGTACATGGAATTACTGCTTGAATTTTTTTCTCCCTTAGAACTTGAGATTAAGACTGAAATAATTGCTTTGGAATCAAGAATTAATGAAAATTTCGCCAATGATTTTACTTTTCTTAAAATGAATGAGCTACAAGAAAACATTTTAATATTTGAGAAAAAATTACAAGCAACAAAGTTATCCAAACTGAACAGGGATAAACGGGACTTTGCAGTCAATAATGTATTTTCGTGGCCAAAGGAACAGGTAAATAGACAAACTGCAGTTTCTAATGTAGCTAGAAATATGCACACTGTTTCTTTAACTGAACATTCTACTAGTTCAAATGAACACGCCCAACAGGAAACTGCTAAAAACAGCACTTCTGGTTTTTAAGCTACAGAAGTTGCTGATACAATAAGAGTTCACAACGCTGGCCCATTTATGCCTATCTCTCCTACTCTGACTAATAAACCAAATGGTTCTAAGGTTATTTCAACTGAAACTGGGGCTATTCCTAAGAGAAGTTGTTCTACAGCACCCTCGACTACATTGCTAGTCCCATTAAATCCTTCTATAACAGCCAGTGCTGAGAGATAAGCAGGAAAAAATACTGACAGCATTTTTTTAGACTCTTTGAAGAAAGGAGAATTCTCTCTGAAAGCAGCTTTGCCCTACAAGACTTTTACAAAGAACCAGCAATACAGAGGACAGCCAGCCAGGCTGAATCAGCAAGAGGGAGCAGGCCAAACACCCAAAAGGAGAAGAACTTAGATACAGGTTTGGTCATAAACATTTCTTCCTTTGAACTTAATACTGACCAAATTAATTTATTAAACAAAGGTTTGTCCTTTATACCAGCAAAAAAAGCCAATGTAACAGAAATGATTAAAGACTTAAAGCTACTAGGCAGAAATTTATCATTGAAATCTATGTTTCCTAATGAGTCAGGAACAAGGACTAATGTATACAGGCAGCCTAGTAGTTTTATCCTGAATACCCCACCAGGTGTTCAAAAGTTTTTAGATATCTGTGAACTATCTTTCAGGGACATAGGTGAGCATGATTCTAGTGACTATTACTTTAGTAATCTCACTCCTAACGAACAAAGAGCCTTACAAGAGTTAAAGAATTTGCAGTCATTAGTTATTAAACAGGCTGATAAAGGAGGAGGCATTGTTTTATTAGATAAACAATTGTATCCACAACAAATGTATGAACTTTTACTTAACAATGAAACTTATAAATCAGTCTCTAAAATTATGGTCAATGCTATTATTGATAAAGTGTCATTTCTTATGTTTGATCTTCTTATTACTGGATTGATAGACGAACCATTATTTAAGTATTTTAAAGTTCTCAAACCCACTATACCTAGAATTTATGGTTTACCTAAGGTACATAAAGACCTGGTCTCACCACCAATGCGTCCCATAGTGTCAGGGGCTGGGTGGTGCACCGAGCCCTTATCCATCTTTGTTGAAGGTACAATACATGGATTATTAGAGAATTGTCATACCATTCTAAGAGATAATAAAATGTTCCTTGAAAGGTTACATAACAGGATGGACACTATTACCAATGACACTGATTTTGTATTGGTTACAATGGACACTGAGTCATTATTTACCAGTATCCCTAATACTTGGGGTATTGAAATGGTTAGAAATTTCCTGTCAACAAATAGATGTTTTTCAAATAGTAAGATACAACTTATATGCAGTCTCTTAGAAATTATATTAGAGAATAATGTTGTTATGTTTGAAGAGAAATTTTTCCTGCAACAGGTTGGCGTGGCTATGGGCACTCCTTGTGCAAATAGCTACGCCAACCTTGCGCTAGTCTGCTGGGAAGAAACATATATACTTTCCGGTTTGAATCCTTTCTTACATCAAGTGTTATGGTATGTACGTTTTGTGGATGATGTTTTTATTTTATGGAATGGCAATGGTTTAGATTTTGCATCCTTTGTTGATTATCTGCATACCACCGCTGACTTTCTAAAATTCACATACCGGCTATCTGCAGCTGAGATTGATTTTCTTGATATACATCCAGCTAAAGCTGAATTTAACTGCTTCAAGAGTAGCATCTTCCACAAACCAACCAGAAAGAACACATACCTACATAAAACTAGTATGCATCCCAGGCACATCTCGAGAAATGTATTAAAAGGGCAAGTTTATAGGACATTAAGATTACATGATGATGATGAGGATGCATTAATAGCATTAAATAATTTAAAATTTGAGTTTATAGCTAGAGGATACCAACCTGATGAAATTGATAAAACTATATCTGATGCATGGCATATGAGATCAACTAAATGTAGACCTTATTTTAACAACAACGAGGTAGTTCCATGTAATAATCCATCTAACATAAACTCTAGGCCACATGATGAATTTAGAGTAGTGTTACAGTTTGCGAGTGACATCAACCAATATGTTGACATAATTAAGAAACATTGGCACCTATTACAAGAGGTACCACAGTTGCAGGTTATTACCTGTAAAGATCCACTATTCAGTTTCAAGAACAATATGTCACTCAAGAAGCAGTTATGTAACAATGATGTGCCTAAGAAAGCCATCCCTTCTTCACGTCAGGGCACTTTTCCTTGCAGGTCATGCAGTGCCTGCCCCTGTATTTACAGTATAAACACCTATGTCCACCCCACCAAGCATTTTCAGTTACAGCTTAATACTTATGCTGATTGCAAGAGCACTGATGTTGTCTATTATTGTTTTTGTCAGAAATATCCGGTGTTTTATGTAGGTAAAACTAATAGATTTCTTAAAGACAGAATTCTAGAACATCTTCGTGATGTCAAAAATAAGAAACCCACTAATGCACTCGCCCAGCATATTATTAATACAGATAATTCACATTCTTTTAAGTTTTTTGTGCTACAGCATACACAAAAACATTAGAGGAGGGGATATAGAAAATTTTACTGAAAGCTGTGAACAGAGATGGATCATTAAATTGAATGCAGATAAATATCCAGGCCTTAATGGCTCTACTTCCTTGGTTCCTTTCTTGAAAGCAAGACGCCTCAAACATGTTTAATTTTAGGCACCTCATACACCCATTACACTTTATTTATTCATATTTTAGAGACATAGACTACTTTTAGTTACACATACATATTGTAGATAGATTTTATAACTAGATCTAGATTTTTATCCTTTTATTTTTTCATAGCTACAGTATTTATGGAGTTTATATCTATGTACATTACTTAGGTCTTTTACCAACAGTTTTGTATATAGTTTTTGTATGCAGTTTTTATATGCATTTACATGCAGTTTTTTATATGTGTCTTTTATATGCAGTTTTCTCTATATGTAGCCTTTTCTACATTTATAAGTTTTATATAGCTTTAATGCCTTAATTGACCTATGACATCAGTGATTGAGTCAATGGTTCCATCTGTATATAAGCAATGGAGTGTTTTATTTTCTTGTCTGATGAAGCAATTAGTTTTGGGAAAGCGCTCACCACTGTTCTTATTTTTTGTGTAATAAAGACCCTACTGTATAACCTGTTGCATCTCCTAACTTTCTTTCTGTGTTAGTAACTTCTGCTTAAACTAACCTCCTAAACCCTCAGCTCTACTACTATAGCCCCCTCCTTTCTCCCCCCTCCCATTCTCCACACTATTTATCTTTTTTCCCCCACTTCCTATCAATGCCTATACATTGTCCTTCTTTTGAACGATTATCTTTTTGTTTTTACTCTTATATGTAGTAAATTTTAGGCCACTGCTATCAGTGCAACCCTTAATGTTCATAATTTTTTCTTTTGTTTTTCTCTTTATAATTATAATTAATTTCGTACTTGCACTATTTTTAATAGTTTTTGTCCTGTATGTTTATCTTTGCTTATGTTTGCTGCGGCTCTTTCCCCGTGAGTCTCCACTGAAAATGGGTTGCTTACTATCAGTGCAAAGCAAATAGCTAATAACCTTTTCTTTTTACAATTACTTTGTATTGTGATTATTTAATATTTGTATATTGTCACTTTATCTTTACTTATGTTTGCTGGGGCTTGTCCCCTTGGGTCTCCACTAAAAATGGGTTTGTTTGCAAACTTAGTTGGACTAACCTGGTTAACAAATGTGAAATAAATAAATAAAAATACAGATAAGACACTGAGGATGTAGAAAATTGCATTAGGAAGAGATGAAGGGATCATTCAAGGACAGAGGGAGCAAGAAGACACAGAAGGAAAAGCACAGATTGACGTAGCAAATAAAACAGAACAGATGCTCCCTGGATGTGAAAAAGTACTTCTTCATAGTGAGGGTTATAGACTTTTTGGCAGTTGGCTCAGAGGGTTAAAGCTGTGAGCTGTAGTTCCTGCGGTAAAGGGTTTGATGCCCTAAACTCTCATTTACCTATAGTTATGACCTTGAGCAAGTCACTTAACCAGACAATGCTTTGGACAACTGAAACTTTGGGCTAGGCTCCTCAGTGGTCCCCTGGCTGGACTGCAAGCCTAGTAACGAGCTATGAATGGATGAAATGAAACTTGGAGAGAGAATCTAGGGAAGCATACAAGAAGACATGAAACAGGTAATGAAAGGGTGAAGGCCAAGGCTGGTATGGAGGGAAAGGTAAAATGTTACATACACTTAAAAGAACAGACTAAATAGATGGTTATTCATACTTTTATACTTGTAACACATCTGGTTTATGGAGGAGAGAGAGAGAGAGACATGGTATCAGTCTCATCTCTAAAACAACAGAACGAGCAATGTATCATTTCATTCTGTCATGCCAATTCATGGGCTGCAAAGTGGTGACAGACTTTTTTTTCTGTTTCATTCTATCACCAACAGTGTCAAAAGTGTATTTATCAACACATTCAAATGTGAACGAAGTACTGGACAGTACCTAGGCAAAGACCTAGCCAAATATTTACTCACTCAGGCTGGAATTGTCATTTTTTATTTATATGTTTAACAGATAATATAAAAACAGACCTTTGCTATCAAGCTAATGGCAAATTTCCATATATTAAAAAAAATTAACAGACAGCATGGTCAGCTGGAATTACACCAGCACCTTTAAAAAGGAGATGGCCAGTAATGTGGTAACATTTTAATTTTAAAAACATTTTTGTCTGTGTATTGTTTTTTTTTAAATGATCTTGTCAAAGTGAGCCTAAATGTTGGGCACACTGTTACAGCAGGCAGCTAAATAATTAAAGCAAGTAACTTGTCTGGGGGTGGCATCATCAGCTCTGTAAATGGAGAGGGAGATGGGGTTCTGCAGAGGCCAGGCAGAAGGCTTCTATCCTGACAGTATTTAGGTATAAGAGAATGTCTTTACTTGTTTATATTTGGTACCAGGGTAGTGCACTGATCTGAATGAACCATTTGCAGACACAGCCCAGGTGAATAGGATCACATAAGAAATGTACAAAACATATTTACAGATACAAGGATATGCAAAAAAAAAAAAGATTATATATATATATATATATATATATATATATATATATATCACACACACATTTACAGTTTCAAGAATATGCCACAGCATTTAGTTCCAGAAGCAGTTTATACTGTCAAAACATGGATGGAAAAATAGATTTATCCTTAGCAGAGATTTTTGGATAAGATGTGGTCAGAATAACTGAGATGGCTTATGCTACAAGGGGAGCAGCACGTCATTACACAGAGAGGGATGAAGACACAGAAATGATGAGAGAAGTATGCAGAGAGAAGAGAAGTAGAAAGGAGCAGAAGTGTGAGAGAGACAAAGAAGATGGAGGTAGGATGAATGAGTGGCAATAACTGATGGGATGAGAAGATAAGGAAGGATGAAACGGCATTAAGGGGGTGTGACAGAACTGCAGGGTTCATGTAATATGACTTGTGTGAGTGCCGCAGTATTTTGTTTGGGTGAAGAGGTGTTCCTTGATCCATGTTCTGAAGTCTGAATACTTCTGGACATCTCTGACAGGGGAGTGAAGTCCCATAGTTTATGTGCTAGGATGAAGAATGCAAGGTCAGTGCACTGAAGTTTAGTTTTTGGGGTTAGTAGGGTGGGTTGAGATTGAGATACCCCTAAGCTTATATGTGGGGGGGGGGTGAAAAATTTCAGTGAGAGAGAAGATGTCTCAGGAGAAAGAGATCTGTGAATTAGTGATCTTAATAGGAGGTTGGGTCTCAAATGTACTGGGAGCTATTTAGTTTTGTTAAGAGTTAGGCAGTGGTGTTTTTTAATGGGGGAGTTAGTAATGAACTAAAATAAATTATTTGGAGATGGTTTGCAAGGTGGTGGCTCTTTTCTTTGAGGCTGCAGCTATTATGGTTAGTCCATATTTGAATTGAGACAAGAGTATTCCTTTACCTATGGCAGCCTTTGATAGCTTGAACAGAAGAGGCACTGGCTTGTTTGCCCAAACAGTAGTGTTTTGATCTTTTTATGTGTGGTTTTGAATGTTAAATTGAAAGTTAAGAGATTGGTCTAGTCAAATGCCAAGATATTTACAGGATGTAATCTCCACAAGAATGCACACAGTCACAACTAATAAACACCAAAAAGCACTAGGCAGAGCTGGGGATCCAAAACAAGTATGTCATAAAGCCAGGTCCATAGAAAAGCTTTATTCAATACACTTTTTATAAAAATAAAACAAAAAAGTCAATAAATTAAGCACTCTCATCTCTGCTTATTCAGAAACTTCTTCAGAATACCATACTAAGTTATTCAACTGCTTTTATATTATCATTTTGAATAAAATGTAAGCCCCCTATTTACTGCACCAGAACAACCCAAAGGCACAATCAATTAAATATGTAAATGCATCCCACACACCTCATAAAACACACTAAATAAAATAATATAACACATAAATATTTCTTAAATAACATTTAGATATTTAAATATTTAAAATTCCTCAAGTTTACATATTAATCTTAAAAACATGTTTAAAACCATAAGTAAAACAGTTGCGCTGGCAACATGACATCTTTAGGTCTATCAACATTCAGACTATCAATATTACCTACACCATCACAGTTCAAAACATGAGGCACTTTGGCAAATTAAAACAAATGCCACACAGTGGCCAGGCTTAAATGACTCATTGTCTTTGGAATGCTTTCTTAAACTGAAAGCCTTAGATAGATGAGGTTTGGGGCTCATAAAAGGAAGGTGAAACACAAATCTTTTATCTTATTTCATATATCAGTCATTTTCCTTTTATGTCATGCTGCTAGCTCAACTATTTTACTTATGGTTTTAAACATGTTTTTAAGATTAATATGTAAAGTTGCGGAATTTTTAATATTTTAATATCTAAATGTTATTTAAGAAATATTTATGTTATATTTTTTATTTGATGTGTTTTATGAGGGTCTATATTAGAATATCGAAGTTTCAAAACTTCGAATGTTCTAATATCAACCCCTATTCAGCGAAAGCTGAAAATATCGAAGCAATAGAAAAACAAATTTTTTCCTAGGGAAAGAATTCGGTTGTCTGTTTCTGTTGCTTCAGTATTTTCACCGCTGTGGTGGAAAGTTTTGGGTCGGGATCAGGTAAGTGTGCGATTGAGTGCGGGTTAGGTTAGTTAGGGTTAGGGTGCGGGTTAGGTATGTGTGCGATTGTGTGGACGTGAGGGTTAGAGCAGGTTAGGTGAGTTAGGGTTAGGGCACGGGTCAGGTAAGTGTGTGATTGTGTGGACGTGAGGGTTAGGGCGGGTTAGGTGAGTTAAGGTTAGGGCACAGGTTAGGTATGTGTGCGATTGTGTGGACATGAGGGTTAGGGCAGGTTAGGTGAGTTAGGGTTAGGGCGCGGGTCAGGTAAGTGTGTGATTGTGTGGATGTGAGGGTTAGGGCGGGGTAGGTGAGTTAGGGTGCAGGTGAGGTGAGTGTGCTATAGTGACGGACCTTAGGGTTAGGGTTTGGGTTAAGGTAAGTGGATAGTTAGTGGTATGTGTATAGTTTAGTGTAGGGTTAGGTGTAAGATTTTAAGTGTGTGTGTGTGGACTGTTTGTTTGGTGTACTTGTGTTGTGTGTTTGTGTTTTGGAACAGTGAATTTTTTTCCCTAGGAAAAAATTTGCTGTTCTATATGTTTGATGTTTTCAGCTTTCGCTGAATATTAGAACATTTGAAGTTTTGAAACTTCGATGTTCTAATATAGACCCTTTTATGAGATGCATGAGGGATGCATTTACATATTTAATTGATTGTTTCTTTGGGTTAGTCTGGTGCAGTAAATAGGGGGCATGCATTTTATTCAAAATGATAATATAAAAGCAGTTGAATAGCTTGGTATGGTATTCTGAAGAAGTCTCCGAATAAGCAGAGATGAAAGCACTTAATTTATTGACTTTTTTGTTTTATTTTTAAAAAAAGTGTATTGAATAAAGCTTTTCTACGGACCTGGCTTTATAGCGTACTTTTTTGGGATCCCCAGCTCTGCTTAGTGCCTTTTGGTGTTTATTTACAGGATGCGGTAGTTTCCTATGGTTTGTTTGGGTCTTTCGGCTTTTCCCGGTTAGGGGTCGCCACAGCGGAACTCCGGTCCGCTAATGATTGGTAGTGGATTTTTATGTACCAGGTTACCAGCCCTGACATACAACCTTCAACGAGAGGCATGCCCCATTCATGTATGCCTCCTCACAGAAGACGCTTTAGCTGAGAATCGAACGGGACAACGTCTTGCTATGAGGCGACAAAACGCTACCGCAGCACCATGGTAGTATTGTTAATATTTGTATTTTAAGGAAGCTGGGTGCGCTGGCTATTTTTTGGTTGGTTCCAAAGAGCATTGCTTTTGTTTTTGCAGGACTGAGTATAAGTTTCTGGCCTACTAACCACTGGTTGATGGTTTGGAGGTCATCTTGGAGCTGAGTTTGTATATCAAAGTGTGAGATGTTTGATCTGTAGATGATCATGTCATTTGCATAAAGAATTAGAGGTATCTGAGGGTGATTAGATAGGAGTTTGTCAATAATTGTAGAGAATTGCAGAGGGGTTAAAGTGGAACCAAGGGGAGACTCTTTTTCATAAGAGGAGCTGTGCCTACTTTCACCTTCAAGGATTTACTGGTGAGAAAGTCTCCAAGAATGATTAAGTTCCAGTTTTTGGGGGAGTTTTGGATGGCACAGTGGTGCAGTGGTAGCGTTGTCACCTCACAGAAAGAGGTTCTCCAGTTTGATTCTCGGCTGGAGTGCCTTCTGTGCAGAGTCTGCATGTCCTCCTTGCTTTCATGTGGGATGTCTCCGGGTACTCCGGTTTCCTCCCACATCACAAAGACATGCATCTGGAGTGTTTCTCCCCAGGCCTCTGCTAAGAATTGGCTTGTTCCAAGTTGGACTTTCCCGGTACACAAATGCTAAATATAAATAAATATATTTCTTGAATCAGGGTACTGAACTTTGGTAGTGATACTTGTAGAGGTAGGTATGCACTGGCTATAACAAGAGGTTTTTGGTTATTGGAAATTTTAAAAGGATGCAGTTAGGATCTAATTCCGAGTTACTGTTAACTTGTGCAATGCTCCTCCCCAGGATTTTTTGCCAGGTCTGTAATCTTGTAGGTATGAATAGTTTAGTATAAGGTTTTAAATACTAGGGTTGTCAGGTTTAGCCATGTTTCTGTAATAGCTAAAATGTCAAGATTATGTTGAATGCTAAATGCACTGATTTGGTCAGTTTTGGTCTTGATGATGGGGCTGTTAAAGAGGGACCAGGCAATACATTTATTTATTAATGTATTTATTTATTTTTGTTGATCAGGAAAGTTGGACTGTGAAGGACCCATTTTTAGTGGAGGCCCATGGAGAAAAGCTCCACAAACAATACAATAGAGTTTTAATGCACAATTTTCACATTACAGTAAAGGTAAATAGGGCATGAAACGTAAATAATTAGCAAAAGTCACAGTTGTTACAATATGATGATGTTTACTGGTTTGAGTTGAGGTATTATTGTTAAGTGGTCCTGGATTCGGCTCACTGTTACCTCTTACCAAAAGTATAAAGACAATGGGACTCAGTTTAAGTAGTGTTTTTGAAATGTGGACTGTTGGGTATAATTGGGGTTTTGAATTAAAATTAGAGATGGTGAGGTATTGGGACCTTGATATGTTTGATATATGAGAGTTGAGTGCTGGCATGGGTGTGATGTGACTGTTTAATGGGGTAGGGGTAGGTAGTATGTGTATGGGTGTTAATGTAGTCTGTGTCCCTTAATTCCATGCTAATGAAATGTATGTTACAGCTGATACAGTCAACAATGAAGGGGTCCCATACAAAGTTCTAAACTGAACAGGCCCACTTTTAGGGTATCTGAGAGTTGTTTGGTTAAGTAAATTGCTCAGAGTCACACATTACATAAGTAGGGACTAATTCAAAATAAGGACTGCAGGAAGAGGCCATTTAGTAGATCATAACTTTAAAGCCATGTGCTGTCCTGTCAGGCTAAGAAAGGTAGAACAGGAGGAGATACATAGATGACCAGAGGGGGAGTTTTGTGCTGCTACTGTAGCTCCTTACTAAGGAAAGAAAGGAGGAGGACACTGCAGCAAGAAGAAGAAGAAGAAGAAGAAACATTTAAGAGGAAACTCACTGATTAATCTGCGGACATCCAAACACACAGGAACAGACCCATCCAGAAAAGCCATAGCTGTATCTCACTTCAATGATTTTGCCAAGGAATAGTGGGTCATCATTTAGGATAAATACCTTAGAAAAAATTGCAAAGATAACGGATTTTGGGTTGCTGTTGCTAGGAAAACTAGTAATTTGTGCTTTGACATGAGAGGGCTGTAACAGTGTACAAAGAATTAAGTAAACCACACTGGAAGGGTGGCAGAGGGTCATGATTTGAAATACAGAGCTACAGTTTTGTACAAGTTACATTTTGAAGGAGTTGAACTGTGGGCATCTAACTAACTAAAAATACAGTAAGTTGATAGGGTAACCCTTGGTATGAAGAATACTACAGAAATTATCCAAATTGATTGGAAAAATACTGCACAGGCAACAGTTAGGTCCCCTACAGGCCAGGCCAGGACAATGGCCCCTATTTTTTGTTTTTTTAATATTTTAATTTGTCCATTGGAAATGGAGCAATGTTTGGAAGAGAGAAGACTCAAAAGCAAAAACGGACATCTGCTATAAAGAGGATATGGTGCTGCAAAAACAAAGGGAATAACTTGATTAGAGATTTAAGATATATCAGTAAATTCTGAGTTTTTTTGTCTACATATATGACCTAGTAGAGAACTCAGCATTTGTTTTCAGAATTGATACTGAGGACTTAGTCTGGCAGTTATTTCAGAAGATCAAGCCTCTGAACTACTATTGAGCTGCTTCCTGTAACCACGAGTACAGGGTTTGATTCCTTCCATCTTCATTTGCTTGCTGTGTGACTCTTAGCAAGTGACTTAACCAGACTGTGCTACTATGCTGCTCTTGAAAAGAGACACTTGTGCCCAGTAGGCTTACCTGATTAACAAATGTATAAAATAAAAAAAAAATATTAGTCAATTCCACAAACGAACTTTCAGCAGGTGCCAGTACTATCAAATAATAAACTAAAAGTAATTTTCTGCACAGTTCAAACTATGCTACTCTTAAGGGGGACAAGCCCCACCCCAGCCCCCTTCATCTGCATCTGAGAGAACACCACCCTAGCAGCAGCAACAGTGACAGCAACTACCTCCCTTTTCCCAGTTTTTTTCCTAGATGGAGTCAGGGTGTTACTTCAACAGCCAGCAACTCTCTCAATTCAGTGCTACTCTCCTATCTTCTTTGACAGTCATGCTTGACTGTCACAGATCTCTCACACGATTCATCCACACATCTCTTTGCTGGATGCCCTCATTTTCTCTTAGCTTCTTCCTCTCTCTCCCAAATCTTCTTCACCAAATCATCTTCTGTTTTCCTTCACATGTCCAAACCACCATAATATATTCTCTCTGACCTTCTCTGTGACTGGAGCTACTTTTGTTTCTTCTCTGATATCTTCATTTCTTCATCTCTCCTACAGTGTACAGCTCACCACCCATCTCCAGCACTTCATCTCCATCACTTCTAACTTCCTCAACTGCTCTGCCTTCACTGTCCAGATTTCTGTGCCATACAGAAGTACTAGCCAGTTGCACCACTGTTTTGTTTACCTTACTTTTCAGCTTCTTTGGCATTCTTCTGCCACACACTACAGATAACATACTGGGCCAGTTGGCTGCAGACCCTCTGATTCTAGTTTTGACCTCCTCATTTAGACTTCATTTGTCCTCAACCACCTCTCTGAGACAACTGAAGCTGTTAACCTGTTTCAATATTTTCCCTTCTAAAACAATCTTCAGCTCCTTCTAATTTCCTCAGTTTGCTGCCATGACAACTGTCTTGTCTATTGTGGCTCCAGACAATTTGTTTTCACACACACACACACACACACACACACACACCAAACCTACATATGCCAACTCCACAGTCATACAACAGTAGTGAAATGTACATCATTACTGCTGAAAGCAGATTTCAGCAAAATTACCTTGCAGTACTGGTGCTCACTGAAAATGTCTTTTTATACTTGCTTAGCTCCCAATATCAGTAAATCTACTTAAACAGATTATATACTAACACAGATTGCTATAACCTGATTGAAATCTGTTTCCTGTTTGCCGCAAACTCTCCTTAGTGCATTCCATTACACTATGCACTATGCAACTAGATCTGTTTAGTCTTACACAATATATAAAATATATATATATATATATATATATATATATATATATATATATATATATATATAAAACATACGTATATAATATAAATATATACCATACAGAGAAACAAAAACAGAGAAAGCAGAAGTGGTTCATGCTTGTTGAAAATACATACCAGAATGTGAATGCAAGAAAATTATAAATGAGAACCACAGAGCTGTAGCTACAGCCTTGCATTAGCTTCAGTTGCATACGGTTACCAGGTAGCATATCTGTAGTGCCTGGCATTATGGCTTTTGGCAATTCAAAAGGCTGTGATGTAAAAAGTCAGCAGGGTGGGTGAGTGACTATCCTGTGCTCATGGAAATATCTTTAAGAGTGGAAAAGCAGCCAGAAAGCTAGAAATATAATTTCACATTGGACAGTTATTTTTATTTCAAAAGCGCTGTAGTAGATGGTAATCCATCATTTTAAGAAATCATGTTGCAAGTTTCACAGACCCACAGGATACTGTTATGCCAGGCAAGAGTATGCGTCCTATCAAATTTTCTAGATAAAGGTTCTAGGGGGGTGATGATCATTTTACAAGTGGAGCCCATGAGGCCCTGTAAATCAGCTCTGTGTGTGAGTAGCACAGTTACAACCACAGGGAGCAGATGATTTATTCTTATAACTAATATCCAGCAAAACTTCATTTGGCTTCTGCAGCACAAACTAAGATCATCTGTCAAAGTCTGCTTAGTGCTCTGTTTATGTCATTCTTCTCTCAGCTAATGTTTCATTCTTTAATGCTGCAGGGAGCCAAGATTTGCAAATGAAGGCCTCTAATTTATTAACCACAGGTTGACACAGCAAATGTTCCTGGCTGACACAGCAGCTGTCCCACCATTTATGACTGTGGCTTCCAAGAATGGCATCCAGAAGGTAACTACAAGGACAAGCTTATGAAAGGCACCTACAATAGGGAGCAATACAATATTGGTACCCTGTCACCATGTAAGAATAATCGTGGCATTTGTAAGCAAGGAAGATGGGCAGCAATGTGCAAGAATTCCCCAAAACAGTATGCAAATGTCATAAGAATTACAATGATATGCATAAAACAGTATGACGTGGTTACAGAAAACATGACTGAGCTGCATGAAACAATACACCAAAGTTATATAAAACAATAAATTTGGAGTGTGTTAAGCAAAATGGCAGAGTTATAGAAAGCAGCATTCCAAAGGACATAGGAAAAATAATAGGGCACAGAAAGCATGACATTGTCACAGGAAATATAATACAGTCACTACAACAACATGCCATTGGCTCAGAAAATACTACATTAGTGATGTAATAAAGAAAATGCTACAATTAGAGGAAACAACCTGCTAGAAACATTATTATTTTTTTTTATCCTTTATTGACCAGGTTAGTCCCACTAGGCTAGTAGGCTCTTTTCAGGGGAGATCCTAGGCAGTATTTATACTACTAAGGAAAATTTGACCAGATAATCGGGGAACTTCCCATACCATTTTCGATAGGTGCCTTGAGATCTTTTACATCCACCTGAGCTACCACCAACTCAAGCAGGTAGGACCTCAGTTTTAGCATCTCATCCAAAAGATGACTCACTCAGGAGTACAACACCCCCTTATACGCCACACCATTGTCAGAAACTGATCTGCCTTATGTGGGACTAGAACCCACATCCTTCTGTACCACAACTGAATGTGCTAACTGTTGCACCATTGATACTGATAATATGAGAAATATGTTATAGCTAAAGGAAAAAACACCTAGAGGCACAGCAGTCAATATGCTGGGATTACAGAAAATATAACGTTGTAGACGGTGCCACAAAAAACAGTGAGTAGTCACTGAAAGCAAGAAACAATGTTAGGAGCATAAGTAGCATAGTTGAATTGCATGAATAATATGTTGAACTCCAAAAATCAATGTGCTAGAGCAGAACATATGATGCATTAGGCATAAGAATGCAGCATACCTAACAAAGCAGCAAGACATAAAGAGATTCTAGAGTCAGGGAAGCAGCATTTTATGAGTACGGGAAACAACATGCTCGGGTAACAGATAACACACTAACAGCATATTAAACAGTAAACTAAATGTATAAGAAACAACATTATTGAACTAAGAAGTATAAAATACCAGGTCTAAAACAGCATGGTAAAATCAGAGGAAGTAATGCCACAGTAGAAGAGTAAACAAGATGATAATGGTAAAAAACTGGCAGCCAGGAATCAGAGAGAACATTTTTAAGGCCACCTGGGCCAAGCAACAGCATGCGGAGATGTGAAAAACAATATCCCATTCAGCAGTAAAACAGCACATCAAATGCAAAGTAAGTAAAAGCATTTCAGAAATGTGGAAACTACAGTTCTGACCCCAAGTGTGAACGTGTCAAAAATGTTTCTAACACTTTTTCCCCTTGGGGCTTTGCACCCAGAGCAGGATTCAGCACTAGGCAATCTAGGCAGCTGCCTAAGACCTGTGTTTCGGGGGGGGGGGGGGGCTCAGCTTCACCATAAAAAAAAAAAAAAAAGCCCCAGAGTTAGGAACTAAACACATCATGTGTTACAATCCCACAGGAGATCTTCACTCAGGAAGTCCAGAAACCTTATAGTAACAGAGATGAAACAACTGGAATTGGGGTCTTTGGAAAAGGGAGGGAGCAAACTACATGGAAAAGAGTTGGAACTGTGGGAACAATATATGCAGAGCAGGAAAACGGTTTAAGAGGCAGGATTTGAATGAGCCATATAATGTTTAACTGACAATAACTGGATGGTTTAAAAGTGATGTATAATGTTTGTAACTACAGTTATTTTAATGGTCTCTGATGTAAACTGCTTGCAACTAAAGTGGTGTCATTTTCTATGTTTTTCATTTATATAAATGTAAGATTTCCTATGTCATATGTGAGAATAGCAACGGCACTGTAATGGAGAGATATACAAAGCTAGCCCTGAATTAGAGCAAAAAGAGCATGGATCCATTCTATTCCAGTGAGCACAATCCTTCTTTGTTTTAGAAGAAAATGAAGGGGATGATGTGTAGAAAATGGCAACTGCAACATAATAAGGAGAACGAAGAAACCAAGCCCCCATCTTTGCAGATCAGCTAAGCCCTGCAATCTTACCTTTTAGAGTAGATTGAGGTGTGTGTAAGTGTAAAATGCCCCATTTAGGGGCACTGTCTAGGTAAGTGATTTTGCTCAGAGTCAAACCCTGAACATTAATTATTGACAGGGAACTGCCTTAAACCTCCACACCAACTACCAGGTCGTTATTTATTTATTTATTTATTTTTTTTGTTTGTTTGTTTTTGTAAATCACTGAGAATTACAGTCGGTCAATGTCTGTCATAGAGAGTTCCATAGTTGTATTTTTCAGTGTCAGTGGTGGTGCAACAGGTAGTACACTTGCTTTTGATGCAGGAGGCTGTGGGTTCTCTTCTTACACCAGGTAGGTCAATTGCTGACACTACCATGCATCATGAAGTGTGTAGGTGGGTGCTGCACTACTGACTGTGTCCTCGTTTAGATGAGATGTAAATAAACCATGAATTTGTCGGTTTGCCAGGCATTCCCTATTGCATATTTCTAGTACACCATTTTTTTAATATAACATAGGCAATTTATACTTCAAGGGCAGCACGCACTGAATTTGTAGATGAAGCATTGAAATGCAAAGTTGTTTGCTAGAAGCAAAGTCTTCATTAGTTACATATCTCTTTAATGTGGAATTATTCAGATGACTTTTACTTCTGCAGATATTGACTGATATTGGTGGATTATAGTGTTAGCAGTTTGAATGGCCTTTTATGGTTGAAATGTTCTGAAATTAGTAGTTATGTCATTACTGGTTCATACATTTTTTTCACTGGTTACTGGAAAGATGTTTAAAACTACAAATTTAAAAACCCATTCTAACAAGTGCTACTTGTTTAAATAGGAAATACAATTTAATACAATCAGGAAGGTGAATGAAAGAACATAATGCATTTATGCATGGTCCTAAAAATGTGTGCAGGGGATTCTTGGTTTGAAAACAGCCCAAAGGTACACAATCTGCCACTGGCCAGATGCATTTTCTATGAATGTGAGTTTCAAGGGTAGAGAAGTTTACTGTTGCTCATGCTGAGTCTGTCTTTATTGCGAGACTGTATTCTTTTGTTTAGCAATGGCTATCAGTGTTTGTGATATAAATTTTTAAATATAAGTTTTACATTAAATCCAAATATCTGTAACCATTGAGGAAGTAAAGAAAATAGTATGCACACTAACAGCTTAGAACAGTGTTTATGGTAAATGGGGAGATGTAGCCAAGTAATGGGTCACTAGAATGGCTGCGGTGGTGGGGAAGCTGATCCATTATCCCGCCTAGGGACCCATTTGACCATGATCCAGCTCTGCCTGCATCCCTAATTACTCTTGCCCGCAATTTTTTGTAATTCTGGAGAAATCCATCCTATTTGTACTACTGAGCCTGGACTTGCATTGTTTACAGTTCTGAAATCAAAACAGGAATATATTTCTTAGGAATGCATAGGAAGCAAAATGCTAAGATCAATGAAACACTGTTACTAGACCAGTAACAATGAGAAACACACAGAAACTGGGAACATAATGAGAGGTGTCAAAGAAACAGTGGGATGGTGATACAGAAGCTCGAGGTATGGTGATGCATACTAGCAAATGAAGGAGCCATATGAAGGTCTGTGATCTGTTCAGTCTATCCAGTTGTTATAGCTAGAATCAATGTAGCCTCCTTTCTTGCCTATCCCAGACTTCATGTACTTCCTCTTTATAGTATCCAAGGATGATGTCCCTCTCCATAAAAGCATAATAGTGTCCAGGGACCATCATCTTCACCATCAAACTGTACTTTAAGTCTGACCTGAAGCTTATGCCTTCACAGTGGCACCTGTCCAGTATCCTTTCCCTGTCCTTCCTTCAGATCTCTACCTCCTCATTCTGACTCTTACTGATACATTGCATTCATATGGTGTCCCTTGAAACTTTCCTGCAGCTTGAACATGTTGTGTGCTTTTAGGTTTTATTCAGTTTCATCACCCCCCTCCTGCAACATCTCATGTCCCATCCATCTTGGTAGGCCTCTTCTGCATGTCCTCCATTAACTTACTTTCCTTTTCTTTGTAATACCTCTGGAACTATGCAATCTTCCACATCTGATCTTATATGCATCCATTCTTGGAGAGAAATAGCATTTGTTTCCTGTAAATCCACCCATCATTCTAAGGGGCCTTAACATTCTGTGGACCTTTACCATATTCATATTCAGCTGATAACAACTGAAGTTAGGGGTGATAATCATAATCAGCTTTTCCTTCTCTGTTTTTTTCTACATCCAATTTACTTCATGCACCCTACTTTACACAAATAATACTGTACTGAATTCTAGCTGCCATTTATGCTTGGGAGATCTATACGTCATTGAATGTAGACTCACCATAAAGACATTGGACTAGTAAACTCAATGAAGATTCACCTCCCCAAAATATTTTTAAATATATATCGACTCTAATCCAAGATCACCATTGTGCAAGCTGTTTCACATGTATCAGGTGTTTTCTCTTGACCATGATATTGTGTTACATATAACTCAGAAAGGTGTGGGTACAGAGGTCCCACATCTGGGGGCTACAGAAAGACTTGCTCTCTTCACAAAATGTTTTCAGTGATTTTACACAGTTTCGTTGGGTGTATCTTTCGATTAGTATGACTCATCTAGTACAATTGCAAGGAGTTGTGTATCAATTTCCCATACTGGAACTTCTAATTCCTACTCCAATAGCTTTAACAAGGTACTAGTTTTCACTGGAAGCTGCTAACAGATTCTTAGGAACCTCAATCCACCACACCTGAGTGCTGTTTAAATTGCCACCAACAAACACAGTGATACTGCTTCCATCACCCTTTCTTAAATCAACCATGAATATTCTAAAAAGGCCTTTCACTAGAACAGAGGTTGTTGGATCGAATCACACCAGTTCATGAGAGATAATACTTCCTGAAAAAGGGGAAGAAGTAACCCTGCAGGGCACAGACCATTGCAAAAGTTTACTATTTAATAGCTTCCCAGTAAACTCCTTCTACCACATTGTCCTGTTTTCTCTGTCAAACATTTTTCAGTGCACCTTGCCAGATTTAGGTTTCCCACCAGCTTTGGCTCCATAATGAAATGTCAACACTCATAATGCCAAGTGCCAACAGGCATAAAAAGAATTGAACACGTCTCGTCCTTTAAACTTTTTATATATACCAACATTGAGATTGCCACTCCTTGAAGAAAAGGGAATATTCAGAGAAATGGCCACCTTGGACTTGATAAATGCAAGTCTGCTTTTTTTTGGCCATTCAGTCAGCATATTTCAGAACTCACTAAAGATGGTCACAACATTTTAAATGGTGAGCCAGCTTCTATACACATGGCGTCACAGACCTTACTGAGATAGACATATAAAATGCCAAATCTGCCTCAGCTGTGAAATAGTCACAGAACTGTACCAGACTGGACTGGAAAAATCATTGCCAAATGAAAGAATATTGTCTCTCTGCCAGGCATCTGACAAAGAGGAAATCACCCAGTCTGCCATGAAGAATTCTGTCTTTCACCTTCTTGAGGACAGAAGTAAGACTAAAGGGGACTGTGCACTTAACTCCACTCTTTGTGCAAATGTTGTCACTCAGCTGTCCCCAAGCAATACAACACAGTTCCAGAAGAGGCTATGAAGTCTTTTAAAGGTCCACAAGTAGCTCAGACAGCTTACTAAGTACCTAAGGTGATATTTAATTCAGTCCATGCATCTTATCTCTACTATTTGTTTTATATGCTAATCTGATAAACCCATCCGTCACAGCTGTCTCTTTGCAGAGGCAGCTCGGCAGCACTTTGCGATAAGGTGACTTGCTACAGTAAGCTGTCAGAGACAGAAGGGAATTAAAAAAGAAGTTATGTACTTACTATAATGTTCCATCTGTGTTGTCTATCTTCATTTATTTTTGACAGATGGGTTTGGTTCCGGTATCAGAAATGACTCAGCCATTACTACAGCTCAAACTAGCCAAAAACTCTCAAACTTCACCTATACCCAGAATCCCTCTCTCTCAATTACCTCAGATTGAGTTTGCAGAAAATGTAGCAACATATAGACTATATACATTCATATATATATATATATATATATATATATATATATATATATATATATATATATATATATATACACACACACATATATGAAAAAAGGAGAGTCAGTCTTGAGGTCAGGGGAAGGGGGGGGGGTAAGTTAAGGATGAATGACGATACCATAAAGTTCCATCTGTGTGGTGTAAGTACATAACTTCTTTATCTTATAGGTTCATAGGTAGGTACTAGGCTATCTGCCCAATAAGCCTAGCCAGAATGTGTTGGCTTTCACCTCCCTTTTAAATTAGTTTCCTAGGCCTCTGTCTAGCAGGGCCATTGAAGTGATCCCTGGGGTGAATTTACGATTTCCCATCCACTCATCAAGATTTCTCCTGAAGAGTGTTAGTGAGGGGCTCTGCCTAACAAACTGGGATTCTATTCCAGAGCGAGGAAATCTCTGGGACAGGAATCTATCCTTCCAGCATGTACTGTTTATTGTTGTGTTGAGGTTTAATTCACTGGAGCGTGTGGCTCTAAGAGATATGGTTTTCTTGAGGTGGAGCATGTCCATTAATTCTGGGTTGGACATGGCCTTACACGTCAGGCAGAGATCACCTCTGAGCAGGTGGTAAGCAACTGAGTAGAGCTGGAGTTTCTTTAGTCGAGCTGCATAGGGCATCTGTTTGAGGCCCATGATCCTCTTGGTGAGGTACTTCTGTGGCCTTTCTAGCTGTTGCAGATGTCGAGTAAGGTACATTCCAAATGGGGCACTGTACTCTATTATGGGCTAATGAGTGATGAGTAGAGGGTCACAATGACCTCTCTTCGTCTAGATATGAACCCTTTCATGATTAGGTGGGCTACATAGATGGAATTTCTAGCCACTTTGGTAATGTGATTATCAAAGAAGAGGTTGCTATCTACCTGGGTCCCCAGGTCCCTAATTACATCTTCCATACTTAGTGGATTACCACCTATGTGATAATTTGTGGGCACTTTGTTTTTCCCAAAGGGGATGACTATGCATTTTTTAGCATTTAGCTTGAGGCCATGGTTCTGACACCAGGTATCTGTCTCTGTGAGACCCTTCTGGAGGATGTCTGTGTCAGCCGGAGAGTCGATTATGGCCCCCAGTTTGCAGTCATCTGTGAACTTGGTTAGCCATAGTCCTACCGTGCTTGTCTGTACCTCAGAGAAGTATATACCGAACAGGAGGGGTCCCAGGACCGAGCCCTGTGGGACGCCACTTGTGACTGGTTTAGAGTCGGACATGGCACCCACAACTCTGACCATGTGTGTTCTATCCATGAGCCAGTTGGCAACCCACTTGTGACATAGTGGTTAATGTTCAAGCTGGTGAGTTTATCTATGATGCCAGAGTGGGGAATGGTGTTGAAGGCCTTAGCGAGGTCAAGGTAGGCTGTGTGGACTACCTTTCTTTCATCTATGGCCTTGGTAACTGTTTCAAAGAAGTCAACTAGGTTTAGGAGGCATGATCTGCCTTTAACAAAGCCGAATTGGGTAGGGTCCAGTGACTGGAGGTTCCCAATGTCTCTGTTTATGAGATCCATGATGATTCACTCCATAGCCTTGCAGACCAGGCTATTCAGGCTTATAGGGCAATAGTTCCCAGGTTCTGTTGTGGCACCACCTTTGTGGAGCAGGATGACTGTAGCTGTACGCCATTCTTTGGGTACATAGCCTGTGGTAAGGCCGAGTTTGAACAGTGAATTTAGGTGAGGGTTTAGTTCATTTTGGAGCTCGTGTAAGATGCAGCCTGGGATACCATCCGGTTCCATTGATGCTGTGTTTTTAGCTTTGGAGAGGGCTGTTTTTACCTGCTTGTCTGTGATGTCTGAGGCTCTGCATTCTTCTGGGATAAACACGGGCCCTTTTGGGGGTGGGGGGGGGGTAAAGTTTGCACTGAACCTGTCAGCCAGGATATTGGCAATGTCAGTTGGTTCAGTGTATTTTTTGCAATTTTGGACTAGCTCAGAGCATATCTGAGAGTTTCCACCTAGATTCTTGACATAGCTAAAGAAGGCTTTGTGATTATCTTTAGAGTCTTTGGCAATTTTTCTTTTGAAACTGGCCTTGGATGATTTTATGAGGGATCGTAGTTTCTTGCTGATATTGATCAGTGATGCCTTTCCTTTTTGGGATTTTGCTCTATCATGTAATAGTTTCCTCCTTCTGTTGTATAGTTTATTTATGGCTGGGGACCACCAGACTGTTTTCTCTTTTTGGAGAAGTGAGTCTTGATTTTATTTGGGATGGTTTGATCCATGCATTTCTGTAGGTGCTCATAGAATGCATTTGTAAAGGATTAAGCGGTTTGGGCAGCATTATCCTTTAGCAAGGGGGGCTTGGAAACTTTCCACCTTGGTCTTGAGAAGTGAGAAGTTGGCTTTTGAAATGTTTTTCACAGTGGTTTCCTTGACCAGGGGTGGGGTTGGGATGTGGATGTCCAGTGTAATTAGTTTATGATCTGATCTTACCAACAAGGGGTTTACCTCTGGTGTGGAGCACTGATCCCCCATGTTGGTTGTGATCAGGTCCAATATGTTATCACCTCTTGTGGGTGTGGTGACCAGCTGTTCCAGCGCATTTGAATTTATAAACTCTGGGAAGCGTTGGGCAAAGGAGTTTGTATTTGAGTTGTTATCCCAGTCGATGTTTGGGTAGTTGAAATCTCCCAATATCATGGTGTTTGGTAGGACCTTTATATTTTCCAATGTTTTCAGAAATGCTGAGTGGGGGTCTTGAGATAAGGTAGGTGATCTGTAGCAAGCTATGATCTGAAAAGCATCTTTGCCCACCGTTATTTGCACATGGATGGTCTCCGAGGCCATGTGCTGTGCTACTAACCTGAAGGTATGTGTATCCTTTATGAAAATGGATACACCCCCTCCTTTTGTATTTCGGTCTGGGTTCAGAGGCCGAAAGGTACGAGTTGTATGCTGGTAGTGCTGTGGTGCTCTCTGTTGCCTTGAACCAGGTTTCTGTTACTGCATAGATATCGATTTTCTCCATGCTAAGGAGTGCCTCGAGCGCGTGCATTTTGAGGTTTAGAATTCTGGCACCGAGTAGCATTACCCTCAGTTTTTGGTTACTTGTGTTGTTTAGGGAGGTGGGTTTGTCTTTGGAGTGACCCGAGTGCTTGTGTTATGTGGTGGATCCTGGCACCCGACAGGCAGCTTACAGTAACCTTCTCCTTGTTCAGTATAGTGAGTGGAATGTCAGTGTGCCTGACAATAGTCACCTATTACTAGTGTATTGGGTGTGTTGTTAAGCCTTAAGGGCTGTGGTTGCGTGGTACACTGACTCTGTGAAGTATGTGATACGTGGTTGTTGTTTGAGGGTGGAGGTTGCTTGGATGTCTGCTTTGGAGGTCTTTGCTGCTTAGGCAGATTTTTATTTAGAGCTTCCGAGTATGTTTTTGTGTATTTATGTGAACTGTTTGCTGGTGCATGTATGACTGGTGTATGTGAGACTGGAAGTGTGGTGCAAGTGTTTCCCTTCTCCACCTGACCGGCTGTTCCAACATTGGGTTGAGAGAGCTTGGCCTCCAGTTTGGCTGTATAGTTGCACCTCTCACATACATTTGTGTTTGTTGGAAGGAGGAGAGGGTTGTCTGTGTACATAAGGCAATTGTAACATTGCCTCAAGATTCCCAGATTCACCAGCTGGACTGGAGAGTATACCTGAAACTACCCTTTGGACATGCCTCTACGGGTAAATGTACTGTTTTACTGATTGTCCGATAGGGACAAATAGGGAGCCTTATGCTACTGTATAGTAAAGGGGAGGTAAAGTGTTAGCATTTATTAGTGCTTACTGAGAGCTTGGAGCAAGTGTTGGGCTGTAAAAGAATAGTTAGAGTGCTTTATTTGAGAGTTTGACTAGTTCTAAGGGAAAAATTGAAGAGCAGACTTTGTGGGGCCTGGAATAGTTTAACCCTAGCTAACCAGCGCTGCACAGTGCACAAAACATCGCAAATGCGGGTTTTAAGGCAGGGATATGAAAGAGATAGGAATTAGCCCACAACAGCCAATAAACTAACAGTTGCTGGGCTGAGACCACTCCTCCAGGGACAGATAGGCTGCTCAAATCTCCCCACTCTCACTGGTGAACAGAGAAGCTTCCTCCTATCCAAGTAAGGATATGGGCAACACAGGAACTTATAACACAGTCATGAATTCAGCAGAACCTGAAAACTGGACTAGACTAGCTTAGAAAAGGCAGGAAACAAGAATATTTTTTTTGTGTTTTTCTTTTTTTGGCAGAGAATACACTAAACTTTCACAAAAAACACTTCAAATGCTTATAACAGGCTAGCGCACTTTAGTCTGTAGCCTACAACAGTTAAACAGCACAAAAACGAACTTAAACGACTTTAAAAAATGCTAACAGTAATAAAACAGTTTAGTATGCAGCAAGGAAAGTTTTTTAAAGCTCGGAAATGCTAGAAATCGCTTTTTCGGCGAAACTAGCAGTCACAGGAGAAAAATGCAGAGAAAAATACTTCTATCAATTGAAAGTCTCTCTTTAGTCGCTCTGTTGCTTGTAGTACTCTGCAGGACACCACGAGGATCTTGCCGTATTGTTGTGTTCTTAAACTTGGTGGCTTTTGCAGTTGCCCGTCCCTACTACAAATTTGATCTGGGATACACCTCCCAGTCCCATCTCATTAGCTCATTCTACCTAATACAGAGAGATCCTTTGGGAAGGCCAACCCCCTTAATTCCTCCTCTCTCCCTTTCCACTTGACTACAAAAAGAAATACTTTATTCAGCTGCTTCTACTGTATTTGTGTTTCCTCCTCCTACTCTACTAACTCATCTTGCTTTTTCTGCTGCTTGTTCTCTAAACTGTTGAATTGCATCTTTTCTGCTGCATTTATTACTGCTTGTTTATAACCTGTTTAAATTGTAAGTGATATTCTAAGCCTCTTAGTTTTGGTTTAAGCACCTGGGCTTTAGGTCTAACCCTTGGCTCTCCCTGGCCTCTCTCCCTCAAATTCTGACAAATATGGATGGACAATTTCCAACAGTTTCTCCTGCCAGTCTGGTTGATATGGGCATCCTGAGACAGCATATCAACTGCCTCATCTACACTGACAACCATCTACTACTACCACCTAGGAACACAATTTGTGAGAGATGCAGTTACATTAGGAACTTAGAGTCTATGCTCTCTCCCTCACAAGCCAGTATATCTGGCAAAGAGTAGGTTATCAACACAATCACTACACCTCAACTACCACCCACACCCACATATGTGGAGGTTCTCAGCAAAAACACCCCCAAACAAATTAGACCTCTGAGGCAAAAACACATGCAAACTCCACAACCCTCCACACCACGTACCATGCAGAGTCCACATATCTGTGTCTCACAGCCGCTAAGGCTTAAACAAAAACCCAACATATTAGTCATAGGAGACTATTGCGAGACACACAGATATGCCTCTCACCAGGCTAGACAAGGAAAAAGTCACGGTTAGTTGTTTGTCAGGTGCCAGAATCCGCCATATCACACACGCACTCAAGTCTCTCAACAACAAGTACTGTTATGACCGTCATAGTCCATATTAGCTTGAATGACTTGAGACGTACCTCCCTGGACTATATGAAGAGAGACGTGATTGAGCTCTATGAATGTGTGTCCCAGGCAGGTATGTCCCTACCCTTAAGCAGCATTCTACCGTCACCCAGAATGATGCCTCAACACAAACAGAAAATGACTGACTTTAACAATTGGCTTAGTTTCTAGTGTCATTCCAGGGGGATCTAGTACCTGACAGCCTGGTAATATATGATCAACAGACCATGATGCTTTGTCAGAGATGGCCTGCATCTGTCTCACTTGGTCTTCAGGCAAAGACTCTTGCCTCCTCCACAGTGTCTGTTTTAGGAAAAGTGATGAGGTCAAAACTACCAACATACAAATTTCAACAAAACGCAAATTAAAGGACATGCTACTAAACACTTGGAGTCTAAACATGAAACTGCTCTCATTACAAACATTCTTAACCCTGGAAGATGCTGACATTTGCACAGTCACAGAAACTGGTTCAAAGCTGCGGATAGCCACCCAGCCTTACCTGGTTACTCATCCTATCACACATTCAGACCCCAAACTGTGGGCAGCAAAGCCAAAGGAGGTGAAGTTTCAATACATATTAAACACATACATACCTCCAAGCTGGTCAAACACTATGATGCACATGAGACACTCCAGGTGCAGTTAACCATTGACAATACCCCTATTCAAATCATAGCTAGCTACAGGCCCCCAAATGTGACTCAAGATGTCTACTCTGCCTATCTGGACCACTTTGACTCTATCAAAACTCCCTGATCCAGGGAAACCTCAACTACCCAAACATAGATTGGAAGAACTACTTGTGCCAGAACACAAAAGCCCAGAGATTCCTCAAGTTTGTCAATGCAAACACCTTGGAACAGCTAGTCAATACCCCACAAGAGGTGATAATATCTTGGACTTGGTGTAAACCAACATAAGTAGCCACTGTAGCATCCCTACAGTATCATCCTCCCTGGTTAGATAAGACAATAAACAAGTCACTTTCAAAGTCACCATCTCCCCTAACCTCCTTCTAGCTAGGGTCAAACAACAAAACTTCTCCAAAGCTGATTACAGCCTCTTGAGAGATGGTATAAACAGCTTCACCCCCCGAAGGAACTGACACAAACGTCCAAATCTACACCAAAGTACTATACAAGCATTTATATAGATGCATGGAATCAGGAACACCTGACAAGACAAAATCATCCTCTGCAAGGAAGAGTAAACCTGTATGGTGGACATCTGCAATAAATAAACTCTATAACAAAAGGAAAAAAAAATGCAATCTCTCCTTAGCCTGAACAAGCAAACAGCAGCACTAGTAAAATCCTCCAATGCAAACTGAGTCCAAATTGGCCATATCTACAAAAGACAATCATAAGGCCTTCTTCACATATGTTTGCAGTCTCAAAGAAGCACCCAGATCCGCTCAGCACTGGTGGTCAAGGACACCACATACACAAATCCCACAAATATAGCCAACCTGCTGGCTGACAGATTCAGTAAAAACTTCATCACGCCCCCCCCCCCCCAAATCAGTTAATTGGAACATCCCCAGTACCTGCCCCATCCTCTTATCTCTAGGGAAAATGCCATCACTACCCTTTCAAAGGCAAAAAACACAGCCTCCATGGGACCAGATAACATCCCAGGGCTGCATCCTACATGAACGCAGGCAGGAAGTTGCATTACCAATAGGCGCCGTATTCAATCAAAGCCTGAGTACTGGCTTTGTCCCTGCTGAGTGAGGATAGCCACCGTCATCCCTTTGCACAAAGGTGGAGCATCCACAGATCTGGGAAATTATAGACCGATCAGCCTAACTAGCCTGATCTGCAAGGCCATGGAACAGATTATCAATGGCCTCATTACACAAGGACATTCGATCCCACAGAGTTTGGCTTCGTCAAGGGGAGGTCATGTCTGTTAAATCTGGTCATCTTCTTTGAGACAGTCACCAAACCCATGGATGAGGGGAAGACGGTGCACACTGCCTAACTTGACCTGGCCAAAGCCTTGAAAGTTATTCCCCACTCCAGCATAATAGATAAACTCTCTCAACTAGGCATCAATCCGTATGTTACCAGAGGGGTAGCAAGCTGGCACACTGATAGAACCCAACTAGTCAAAATAGGGGAAGCCACCTCAAGCAGTAGACCCGTAATGAGCGGCGAACCCCAGGGATCGATCTCGGGGTCTTGTTTATTTGGGATATTTTTTTCTAAGGTGCAGGCCAAAATCAGTAGGCTACGGCTGACCAAATTTGCAGATGACTGCAAGCTGAGCGTTGTCATCAATTTCTATAGTGATTTGGACATCCTCCAAGAAGGTCTCACCCAAACAGATGACTGGTGCCAGAAACAGGTCCTCAAGCTGAATACCAAAAAATGCACCATCATCCCATTTGGGGAGAGTGAAGTCCCCACAAATTATCACATTAATAACAATGCCCTAAGCAAGCAATCAGTGTGAGGGATATGGGCATCCAGGGTGATAGCAACCTGACTTTTGACCACCATGTTGCTTCCTTTTCTTCAGAAAGCCTTCTACATTGGCCACCACTTAAGCAAGGGTATCTCATCCAGGGACAGGTATCATCATAACATCCCTGTATCCTTCCCTTATAAGGCCCATTATTGACTACAACACCCCTTTTGGCATGTACCTCTTAAAGCACATGCAGCAGCTGGAGAGACCACAGAGGTTCCTTACCAGGAGAATTGATGGCCTCAAACAGCTACCCTACACAGACAGGCTAAAAGCCCTGTCCCTCTAATCAGTTTCATATCAACACCTCATTGGTGATCTCTGTCTGGCATACAAAGCAATCTCAGACCCCACTTTGATGGGACTGCTGCATATCCGCAAGTCAAGCTCCACTCGAGTAACCCACACAAGCGACCTAAACCTAGTCTGCGACATCAACAAGACTTGTTGGTGGGACAGATTTGTGTCCCAGAGCCCCCCCACTCTCTGAAATAGACCCCCTCTCCATGTCAAGCAAAGTACCTCATTATCCCTTTTTAAGTGCAACCTGGACAACTGGATGGGAAATTGAAAACACACCCCTGGAATTCCACCTGTGTCCCTGATGGGCAGGGGCATCGGGTGCTGAACTTGCCTAAACTCTTAGTTAGGCTTATAAGGGCCTCAGGGGCAATAGCCTAGTAACTTCCTATGATTCTATGAGAGGTTAAGGAGTATGTTCTTAAAAGCAACATTTAAAACTCCTGGATGTTTTCCCAAGTGTGATGCTTTACAGCAGATAACTAAATAACATTATTATTTTTCACAGGCATTGTTAGTGCTGATGCTGAAGTAAAACATCATATATATATATATATATATACACATGCACACACATGTACACACTCATGTGTGTGTGTGTGTGTGTGTGTGTGTGTGTGTGTGTGTGTGTGTGTGCATATATATATATATATATATATATATATATATATATATATATATATATGTATGTATATATATATATAAATATATATATATAAATATATAAATATATACACACATATATATATATATATATATATATATACACACACACACATAGATATATATATACATATATATAGTACTTCTGCAGTGGTGCAGCGGTAGCATCTTCATTTTATCCTTGACAAATGGGACAGAGTCCCCAGCTACTTTAAAACTTGGGTGTACTTACGGGAGGATATTCCTGAGCACCACTAAGCCCAAGGGATGATCTTCCCCTAGAGACCAAGTCCAGTTTGTAATGAATAATAAAGGTATGGGGGGAAGCCCAAGTTACTGCTGCGCATATATCATCCATAGAAGCTCTAGACTGAAAGACAGCTGAAGTAGCTTTGGACCTTGAAGAATGTGTTTTGATTGGTCTAGGCAAGGTCAGTTTATGCTTATCATAAATGAAAGTAATGCAGCTTTTTAGCCACTTAGAGTAATCTTACTGACTGCCTTGCCCAACTTTGTACTGGAAAAGGAAACAAACAGTTGACTTGATTGTCTTATGTTTTTTGCTCTGTGAAGATAGAAACATAATTGTCTATGGACATCTAGAAAATGTAGGGCATATTCTCCTTTGTGAGAATGATTTGGGAAGAAGACTGGTAAATTACTCACCTGTTAATGTTCATCTGTAATACTACCTTGGGAAGAAAGGAGGGGATTGTTCTCAGAGATGTATCACTGCCTGTAGTACTAGGTTCAAATCCCAAGGAGGAATCGGATCTTTGAATGGGGGTGTTAGTAGAAGTGTGCCTCTGAGGAATGTTTTGCAAAGTCTGTAAGAGGCCAAGGAACGTTCACTGAAACCATTATGAAAATTAGAGATAGCAGCTAACTGTTTGATGGTAGAAGGAGAAGCTCCACATTAAACAGGGAGGCTAAAAAGTCCAGAACATCTTCAATGGAAGTGGAAAAAGGATCAATTTTTTCCATGGCCCAAATGGAAAATCTCTTCCACTTACTGGAGTACAGTTTTTGAGTAGAATGCTTGTGAGCTGATAGAAGGATGTAGTGTACTGGAGAAGAAATGTTAGTATGCCTAGCAATTAATGGAACTGGAGGAGCCACGTAGTCAGCCTGAGGTTCAAAATGTTTGAGTAAACAAGACTGCTTGGATGAGAGTGCAGATCCAGTTCTGGGTCCAGAAACCACGGTGGTCAAATCAGATAAGGCCAAAGGAAGGTGAATCAAACTTGTTAAGGCCAAAAGGGAGCAACGAGGATCAATGTGCTCTTCAACCTTAGTGCTTTCTGTAGAAAGTTGGGAATTAGCAGTATCGGGGGAAAGGCATATAGGAGACCGGGGTCCCAATCATGGAGAACAGCATCTCTGGGTGACTTTCCTGAAGGGGGAATCAGGGTGAAGTAATTGTTGCACTTGTTTATGGGAGAAGCAAACAGATCACAGCAAAGTTGACCCCAGTGATGGAAAATCATCTTTACCCCTTTCAGATTCAGAGACTACTCATAAGGCTGAAGGATGCACCTACTCAGCTTGTCTGCAATCACTTTGCATTGCTATTAGAAAATGGTTGGAAGAAGTTGCCCACTGCCACTCTCTGAGGGCTTCTAAACAAAGGGGGGTAACATCTGGTTCCTCCATGCTTGTTGATATACCAAACCACTGACATATTTGTCTGTTTGAATTGCAATAGTCTCCTGAGGAAGAGCTGTCTGAAATGGCTGCAGCACAAGAAGCACCGCTCTTATCTCCTGAACACTGATGTGCAAGTTGGCCTCTATTGGGTTCCAAGTGCCTTGGACCATCTTGCCAGAGAATGCCCCCATTTCATCTGGGAAGCATCTGTGGTCACTATGGCTGTGAATTCTGGAAATACAGAGGGATGACCTTGAAGGACTTGCTCAGACTGTATCCACCAAAGAAGACCATTTTGCAATGTTGTTGATAAGGACTTGGTTTGACAATGGGTGATGAAGGATAGACCATTGGGAGGCTAGGAGCCATTAGAGAATTCTCATAAATAACCTGGCTAGTGGCACTAAAGTTATAGAAGCTGCCATAGAACCTAGGGTTTGCAACACTAAACATGCTGGAACCTTCTTTCTGTGGAGTAACTATTGTAACAGATCCACAATTCTTTGATGTCACTCTAGAGGAACAGATGCTATCATTGTCTGAGTATTCATTATTGGCCTCATGTATTCTAATGTTTGTGTTTGGGTTAAATGTGTCTCTTCTAGATTTACCATGATCCCCAGATAGGCACAGATGTTGGGTGTAGTCCCTGGCTGTTATCAATTGATGCTTGGTTGACGCGGTTATGAGAAGACGTCCAAGTACAGAAACACTCGGAATCCTTGCAGTCTCTAGTGAGCTCCTACTATTGCCATGCATTTGGTGAACACCCTGGGGGCTGTGGTGAGTCTAAAGGGCAGTACTCTGAATTGGTAATGAGCGGCTCCCAGTCAGAAGTGGAGAAACCTTCTAGAGCGCTTGTCCATTTTTATGTGGTAATACGCATCTTGAAGGTCTATACAGCACATCCAATTTTCTTTCTTCAGAAAGAGAAGGCCAGACTGTACTGTGACCATCCAGAATTTTGTTTGTCAAACTGATTTGTTCAGTACGCTGAGATCCAATATTGGTTTCAGTACCCTGTCTTTTTAGCACTAAAAAGAATCTTGAGTAGATTCCGTATCCTTTGTGGTCTGGTGGGACTTGTTGGATGACTCTCCTGTCCAGCAGTTTTTGGATTTCTTGTACTGCTGAATCCCTCTGATTGGGTGGAACATGAGGGATTTTCCTGTAAGCAGGAGAAGGTTGAGAAAAGGGAATGGTATATCCTCTGGATATGATCCCTTGCACCCAGGAATCTGTTGCTAAGTTTAGCTAGGCATTTAGGTGCATGGATAAGTGTCCCCTGACTGCCTCCAGAAGAAAACAGTCAAGCTTCCCTTCAGGAACACTGAAAGGGCTTACCTGGGAAAGAATCCCTGAAGCCCTGGTTTTGTGGACCACCTCTACCACAAGGCCAGCGTCTTCCATTTTGTTTCCCCCTTCTGCCCCTGGGGAACTTCCTCCATGTGTGTCTTGGAAAGGGCCTTGGGATTTTTTGAACCACATTTTCCCACCACTCCTCTGGTTCATAGAAAAGGACCTTTGGAGGGTGGACAAATGTATGCCCACAGCAGAAAGGGTCTTACCATACTTCTCACACCTGGAGAAAGTCTCTTTTACTTTAGGGCCAAACAAGGAAATTCCATCAAAAGAAACATTGACAAAAGAAGACTTGAATGGTTCCACAAAGTCACATAGCCGCATCCAGACAGGTCTCCTAATGGCTACTCCTGTACCCAGTGCTTTAGACACCCCTTCAGCTGTATGGGCAATCAGTCTCATGGATGAATTGGACACTGACTCTAGGATGGTTAACTGGGAAGCCATTTTCTCTTGGACTCCCTTAGCTACAGCTCCGGCCAGGGTGTCTGACAGCTCCTTAATCAGATTCCGGTGGAGTCTGGTAAAATATGCCAGAAAATTCAAGGATCTTTTGGTGAAGGTTAATGAAGCATAGACCCGCTTCCCAAATCTATCCATATCCCAAGATTCCCTGGTGGGCAGATGGACAGAGGAACTCTCCTCTGCTAGTTCCTTTTTAGTGGCAGCCCCTATGACCATAGCATCAAATGCTAACCATCTGGCCCAAAACTGCTTGTCTTTGGGTGTTGAAAGTATTTTATCTGGCCTTTTCTGGATGGTCTCAATGGTGTCTGAAGCCTTTCACGCCCGCTGTGAAATCAACTGAGTGAGTTCATCAGGAATTGGAGTCACCCACAATATCGACCCACAATATAGTTGGGCGAGTGCTGAAAGCCTGCAGGTAGACAGATTCCTCAGAGGAAGGGTTTTTGGGACTTCCAGCCACCCTTCTGCTTCACAATTTCCAAGATGTCTCCAAATGAGAGATCTTCAGGGGGTGACTGTGGCGACCCTTCCCCTCATCGAAATCTGTATCTATGGTGACAGATTGCTGAGGGGAATCCTAGTGCTTCCTCTTGCATTTCTTTTTCTGAGGGACCTCCTCAGACAGAATAATCTGGGGAGGTATCAGAAGATGAAATTACCTGTGCCTGTGACACCTGAGGCTTCAGCACCCACTGTGCCAGTGAAGAGGCAGGTGAAATAGCTGAGCTAGAGGGAAGTACCTGTTCCAAAACTGTAGGCACAGACTAAGCCTCTGCAAGAGACAGGGCCCTCTGCATAGCCTCAAAGGCCTCCCTCCTAAAGAGGGAAGGGAGCCTGGAACCGAGAGAGACTGTCTCAGAACTGGAGTCACCTCCCGCTCTGAAGAACCGATCCTCGAGACAGAAGCCAGAGCCAAACTAACTTGAGCTAATGCCCCAAGGAGCAGGGATGGCCCCGATAAACTGGAGTTGAAACCTGTTCCCCGTAACCAGCAAGGCATCCATGGCTCCAGGAGGATTCCAGTTCTGAAACAACTGAGGAACTCAGGGTAACTACTGGCTCTAAAGAAGGGAACAGTTCCAGAACCAGTAGAGATGATGCTGGGAGACTCAGAATAGAGGACTCTAAGACTTTGGAGGAGATTAGAGGAGGAGTAGTTAATGGTGTGAAAGAAAATTCAGTACCAAACTAGGAGGGGTTGGTACTGAAGGAGTACCTGAAAGCCTCTAGCCCACAAGATTTTATTCATTAGCTGCTCCATGACAAGTTCTGAGAGATTTTGGTGGAGCAGACTGACGATGTAGAGAGAGACTTAGGCCTCTGCAAGAAAACCTTTGGTAATTCACCAGCAAAAGAGACAACTGAGGTGAGTACACCATTCTAGGTAAAGTCTTAGTAATAGTTTTGGGTATCGATGCCTACGACGTCGAAAGGCTGAAACGGACAATTGGCACTGGGATGGATGTCGGCACTGGAGTGTCAACAGCAGAGACCTGTGGCTCCATGGAAACTGTCGAAACTGATGGCTTCAACTTCTTAGCCTTCAGAACCGATGGAGAGGTTAGAACCAAAAGACTTCCTTTCTTATGTTTTTCATGAGATGAAGATGATGGAGATGAAACGTCTGTTCTGGCTTTATCACCAGACGATAAGGCTTTGCCAAAGGCATAAGGGAGAAGTCCTTTTAAGATGAGTTTGTTATGCCTTTTCACCAGAGCTCAGTGGCTGAAGGCATGACAAATGCTACAATCCTCCTGTAAGTGGAGAGATCCAAGACAGCACATACACAAAGTATGATGATCAGAAGAGGGAATTTCATGTCCACACTTCTGGCAATTTTTGAAGCCAGGAGGGGCCTTATCCTTTTCAGCCATATCAAGAAGACAAACCACAGAAGAAAATCAGGAAGAAAAGGATATTTTTATATATATTTTTATGTTTAAAGAAGGCAGGAAAGGACCATCAGTGATGATAGAAAGAAGTATATGAACATGTACAGGGATGGGAAAATTTACAGCAGGGAAAGAGAGAGAGGGGAACTATCAGAGGCGATAGTGAAGAATTACACAAACGTGTAAAGGGAACAGGATTATTAACAGAGATATAAAGAATACAGTACATGTAATGAGAAGGTGAAAGGATTAGAAATTTTTAAAGTAGGAGACACAAAAAATTATTTACCTAACCCCAAAAACACTCAAGAGTATCAACTAAACACGACCATTTCAGAAAAAGGTAAGCAAGATCTGAGGTAATTGAGAGAGAGGGGTTCTGGGTATAGATGAAGCTCGAGAGTTTTTGGCTGGCATGAGCTGTAGTAATGACCGAGTTGGTTCCGATATTGGAACCAAACCCATCTGTCAAGGATGAAATGAAGAGAGACAACATCAGATCCAAGCACTACATAATGAAGCTAATTAGAAATTCATAACCTTAATCAGCTGCACTAAGCTGCTGGATTTGACAGCCTAAACTTGTTTCCACCTCCTCCCCTTTCATAATGAGAATGTCTACCCTAAACATCATAATTTGTCTCTTACTTTATTTATTCTATTGTAATAGCTAGCTACATTTTAGATGTACATGAAAAAATGTACATAATCATTTTTATTTATAAACTATCTTGTGTGACTACATTGCATCACATCTTATTTTATATGTTCTTGAAATAAGTCAGGAGAGGAAGGAACATAACTAGGACATTTGGAATTGTACACTAATTTCTGGAATTTATCTCACCCCTTTTATTCTTACCCCCCACCTATAAACACACCCCCGCACACACCAGACCGTGCATGTTTCTTGATAGTATACCTTATGTTGAAAAAAAGTGCTGAAGTGACAGGCTGAAGAAAAAAAAAAAACAATTCTAGCAAGCTTGGAATTCTGAAAAAAAGGGGCTTTTAACAAAATGGTAACTTAAAAGTAGAAGTGTGGTAAGTATGCATATTGTCAGAGACACACATCTGTAGCGTTTCTCCCTGGGCCTCTGCTGAAAACTGGCTTTGTTTAAAGTTGGACTTTCCCAGTAAACATGCTAAATAAATAAATAATAATAAAAATATAAAATATTGCACAAAATAAATACATTGTCCCCAAAAAAGTATATGCTATGGCATCCATGGCATATGCCAAGCTACACCTTTGTGAAAAGAACCCCTATGGTCTGGCCTACTTGCCCAATCAGCAAGTAAATAAACAAGTAAACATAAATACGTCATATGTCTAATATTTCACATTTTGACTCTCTCCTCCCTCCTTAGATAATACCAAACTGCGTGTTTCCTTTCTGGCTTCCTACTGCTCTATGGTTCACGTACCCCTTCCATTCATCCCCTCTTATTTATTGATTAGCATATTTATATTTATTAACTGAGAAAGAACACTGACCCAAATGACTCATTTCAGGTTCAGCCATGGAAAATGAAAAGTTAGCAGAAATAAATATAATAATGCACAGAAACATTTACTTACAACGTAGGTATGGTGCAAACATAAATTCAGCAATGAGAAAGTTACATATGTATGGCTAATCTGAGTATGAAAATAAAATGTCAAGACTTTTAGTATAATCATTTTAAGCAGGGATAGACAACATAAGTCTCAGATTGAAAGAAGTCTATAAATCTGAAGATATACTGGTACGATAAAACAGAGCAAGTATTACATTTTAGTGAAGGGTGCTTTTACAAGAAGTGAAGTGAGTGAGTTCAGATGAGAATAATGTTAACCTTTAGAGTGTGGTATAATGGCTATCTAATTGATGTGGTGCACAGATTTAAGATGCCTGATTGGCTCTTTTGGTTATTGGCAATAACATTTGGATATTTCCATTAAGTGGGATTTAAGCTTGGGTGAAACATCAGAGCATTTGCTGAAATTTCTTATTACAGAGGGTATTGACTCCTCACATTTTTGGAACTAATATTGAGAAACAGTGATCAGTGCACTGCCTTTTTATGGAAGGAGGGATCACAGCACAGCAGCATTATCAGGATATAAATACAAATTGTATGTTCATTTTAAGCCTGTCTGCAAATGATGGAAGTAACTCCTGCTTTAGTAGTTTGAAAAGAAGGGAACCTATTGATAGAGAAAAGCTCTCTTTAAATATGAGCCGCTTTTTTTTTTTACACAGTAATCAGTGAAGCTCTGATCTCAGGTCTTGGGTAATGAAATGGCATATGAGGTTTGAGGTGATTTGTGTCGACTTAAGTTTTTTCAGGAGGTGAAAACTATGACAGGTAGGCTGCATTGCTATTGTCATTAGTATACCTTACCTAATACTTCTCTGCTAAATGGAGACAGGAAGTGAGATACTATCCATATCCGGAAGAGTAAATTCTGGACCTTGGATCTTTTATTATTCATTTGCATCTGAAATTTAAGGTTATGGCCAAGCCACAAGGCAAAAGATCCAAGTGATAGAAGAAATGTACTGTAGTGATAGTTCTGTGCCAGTTTGAAGTAATTAAATAGGTTTAGGTTTAGGTTTAAATCTCTTAAAATAAGCAAGTTTAGTCTTACTGAGACTGACTGACTCTAGATAACAAATTTATAACTCTTGAGTAAGTAGGGAATGAGATATAAGCTACTGCAAATGTGTAAGGATTTTATTTTTTTTTAATGTTGAACATGCTATAAGTTTAATTATTATCACAGTCTGAATCTGTGATGGCTTGAGAAGTTAAGCAAAAATGAAGGTTTTCTTTATACAGCATTAGCATACCACCCCAGGTCTAGTGTTACAATTGTATTTATGCACAAGTTGTACTGTCAAGATAAAGAACCAAATAATGAGTGTGTAGCCGTGCAGCCCAAATGAAAATCAATAGCCTCAGCAGCAATTGGTTCACATAGTCACCGGCAGTAGTCCAAATCACGTGCGACTGCAAAACCATTTAAAATAATCCTCTCCATAAATATACAAATAAAAAAGTATTTATTATTAAAATTTTAAGCACTTTCGTCCCTTTTACTCTGGACTTAATCAGAACATAAAGTAAAACAATCACTGCAGTTTAAATAGTGTTCTTTGAATGAAACTCCATTTCTAATTGGTCAGATAATTAAATCTTTCATTGACTCTAAAAGTTACAATTCAATACAAAGTGACAAGAAAACTTTATATAAACCAATCCAATAATGTGGTATCATAAAACATGATTAATCATGCCAAATAAGCTTATGATCGTGTCTTTCATAATAAAATGCAAGTAATAAATATGTATGAACAAATAAAGATGGCAATGCATCATTTTAGGCAAAATGTCATATTATACAAACCAATAATGTTGTAAAATTGGTTGCAGTAGTAAACAGATGGAAAATATTTGTTCATACATATTTATGACCACGGACACCTGTGGGGAATGTTCACTGTGAGAAAAATAGACACAAACACACACACACACACTATTTTCAGATGCAGTCCTCTGCACCAAGTATAATCCCCCTTAAGAGCACACAAGGAATGCACAGTCCAGTTCTGGGCTTCATCTCCATGCCCCAAATAAGACTCCCTACTGACCACTATAAAGCTAGGACCTTAGCTGGGTGTTCCAAGCCAAATCCTCCACCACCCTCTATGTGAAATCAGTGCTCTCAGTGTCCCTGTTCAAGGTAGCTGTCACACACACACACACACACACACACACACACACACACACACACACACACACACTGAGATTTGATTTTCATATACACTCACCTACCTGGGAAAGGCTGGCAGAGATTACCCACTCTGCCACCTTCACCCAGACTGTATGGTAGATTTGCTACCACCAGAACACCCGAAGCCAGCTACTTTACAGCTCTTACCAGGGTACCCAATTACACCTATTAAAATTTTTACTTATACAAATGGTAATGTTGAACCAAGTACTGCCAGTAAATAAATGCAAGTACTCTCAAAGGTTAAATATTTTCTAAAAGACCAGCCGCAATGAAAGGTACAGATATATTTAATAATAAATAATAAAAAAAAAAACTACTGAATATCTATTTACAATAAACTGGCAGTTTCAATCACAAGAAATATAAAAAACAACACAGATGGAAAGACTCAGACAGATACAGAAAAAACGTTTAGCTAGTCTTACTATATTTTAACTGACTGAAGAATCACTGTTCCCTAGTTAGTTACTAAAGCAAGGCAAGATGAAGGTGGATGAGTGTCGTTAGGTCTAAAAACAGAGTGCCCTTATCACCTCTTTCACTAGTATTCAAATACAATTTCAGTGCTGGCTACAGAATGACATCACATCTGGTCACCTGACTCTGTGGTTCCCACACTACCCTCTCGCTATTAACTGAGCCAGGATCTGGCAATATGTCACAATATACACACAGAACTTTAGCTAAGGTTTATTACAGCATCTGAAAACTATAAAGCAATTCAAACACTTCTACCCTTCCTGCAGAAACTAACAAGCAATTCTCTGGCACCCAAGGTAGCACTTAGTTCAACACTAAAGACAATACAGCAGGATCCCAGCCCAGGCTTTTCACAGACATTACATCTCTGGCTTCATTCAGAACTGTGAGGTAATATCTTTATGGCCCAAACCAAGTCATTTAATTTCAGGTTATTTTTCTTAAGGTTAGCTGGGCTGAGCTTAACCCCCTTCTCTTCCAGCATCCTCTGCTAAAATATATACATTTCATCAGTTACAACAATACAGTTTAATATACATGTATATTTCTTTTCTGTGCAGCAAGACTCACTGTTGATACATTTTTAACACAGGCAACTTTTCAAATAAATTTTTAACACAAGCATCTGTATAAATCAGTTTGATATTCAAATGACATATAATTATTTACAAAACCCAGCTAGCTATGCTGACATATGTTACACATGCACTGCCCTACTCCCCTGGCACAGCTGGCACTACCTCACATTATCACATATGATATAAAATAACCAGTCTCACAAAAGGATTAAGTTGAAATGAAGAGGAATTTTAAGCAATTTTAAAAGTAGGATGTTTGCTAGAGTGGAAGATCATTACACCTAAAGAAAGCTTGGGTGCTAAAAGTTGATACGGTGATACCACTGTGAGGAAAGTAGACTGATGAACAGGGTGTTCTCAGGGGCTGAGGACCTCAGCAGACCTGGTGTATCTAACTTGTAGGAAGGTGGTAAGCATTTAGGAACAGGAGCTAGGATCATGGTTTAAATAAAAGAATCTTCACACAGCAGGAAAGAGTATATGTGAGGTCAGCAGTGGGGAAATGTAAGTTGTAAATAAGGTTCATGCCTCTGCATGAGCTTAGTCAACATAAGAGCATGTGAATTCATTGTTACAGGTAGTGATGGCAATGTTGACTGATGGTTATGAGTAAGCACATTTTAATTTAATTTGTTAAATAAATGATTTAATAAACTATTAATTGGGTATGTTAATTGGTCCTCTATGGACCACTTTAAGACAAAACTTAGGCTAAAAAAGGCAAGGTTAAATGCAGTAAATAAGCAAATATACACAGTTTAGGGGAGTCGGTTTAATTAGTATGTTTTAGAAGATATGAGGAAACTGGGATAACCATAGAAAATCCATGCATGCACACTACTTGGCAAGTGTGAGCTATGACAGAAAAGAATGGCATTCACTCACTCAATCACTTATTGACTCAAAACATGGGGTTCCACACAGACTGCGTGATGTATTCTTATTTCATACCCTCAAAATGCTACATTGTTTTCCAAGTTCCCCTACTTTAACTCAAAACAGAGGAACATTTGTTCAATTCTTGTAAGGTCTGATAAGATATGATATGAACATTTGTACACTGCAACATTTATACAATTGTCCCATTACAGTGTTATTTCTATTTTGATCTTCAGCAACAAGAAGGGCTTATTGCAGCATGCCTCAGATTGTCAGCAAACAAAATTCAGTTATGCCTAGAATTTGCAAACTACACCTTATCCAGGAAAAACAACTAAAACTGAAGGTTTTGCATTAGAAAATACATTTGTTGTTATCTTACATGATTATCATGATTACAGGAAAGAGAGGTGCCACCAATATTATGTGACCCAGACTTTTTCTCAATTTGCATTCAGCCTGCAGTGAATCAGATTTAGAAAACAGTTTAAAAATCAGTACCTCCCCTGGCTAAGTCATGGCTGCCCTGTGCACAGAAGTGCAATAACATTTACTCAACAATGCAAAGAAGTGAGTTTCATATTTTTTTTTATTTGTATGGTAGGTTAAGTTAAATAAGAACCCTAAATTCAGTTTGTGTACCATATCAGTAGCATTCCCACTTACAAGAATTAACTGGTATTCAGTTTAGAAATTGTTCAGAGGCTGCAGTTGAGAGGACTATGATTTCTTTGTAATGTACTGATATGTGCTTAGAATACAGGCATCCTAGTTAATTTGAAACAAAACACAGTGGGTGAAGAGACTTTACATTTTGTGATACAGATAACTCTACTGAAACTGACTTGCAATACCTATAGTTTAGAAGAAATGAATCTTCTCTTGTTTGTTATTTTAATAAATATGGATTATTTCCAATAAGTCAACAGATCCATACACAATAATTCTTGAGAACAGGATGTTTCAATCTCTATTACTTTTTACACTTAGGAAGGAATCCCAGAAAACATTTTGTTGTGATTCTTCCATCTGTTTTTCACTCCTTTAACAAACCTCTGTAATGCCTCATTGTCATCTGCTAGTTTCCATATGGTCTGAAAAGGATACATACTCATGTAATGGAAAATAAAACAAGCATTATAATTCGCTAGATGTGCACATCAATTTGACTAGAAAATCTAGACCTTATCTATAGAAACTTGTAATATTTGCATGTAGTGGTAAGAAGGTACACTGCTCCCCCTTGTGGAATTGCCTGGATTTACTATAGCTGTTTACCCTACCAAGCACTTTCTCAAGTCTAGGCAGTAACAAAAATTAGAATGTGACCAATCCTTTCGTGTTATTTTATTAAATAATAGCAATTACTCATTAAAGTAAAGGGATCATTCACTGAAATAACACATTTCACATCTGCTAAAAACAAGAAAGTCAGACAAGTTATTTCATGAAGTGATAATAGTGACCTAACAGGCATTTTGTTTTATTAGGCATGGAAAAACTGCATATACAGTAATTTTACAAAGATAGCAACTCGGCCTTTTGCTGTCAAGATAGCAGACAAAACCTCAACATTTTGAGATGTTAGGATAATATCACAACTTCTCTCTACTAAAATGTTAGGATATGATCCCAACTTCCAGAACATTGCCTCTGACACAAGGCTAGCATAAGCAAGCAGTAAAGTCAATGAGGTGAGTTTTATTGGTGAAATAATGTCCACCCAAGAGGTGATGGCAGGTCTCTATACCCCTGGAAGGGCATTATCCCCCCACGCCTCTTCGCTTTTACTGGTTTGCAGTATTAATGCTGCACTGTGCCTTGTAGTACCATTAATTTTCTGGTAAATCACTGAGGATTAAAGTTAATCAATATTACGAGACACAAGTTTCAGACATAACTTTTTAACAGGTCCATTCTGACAGACTGCTTGCTGCAATCAACTTTCTCTGTTCCTCTCTCTCACTTATGCTCGCATTCTTTCTATCTCTCTCATGCATACAAGTGCAAACGTGAGCATACACACACACACACACACACACACACACTTTTCTTTCATTTTTTTTTTTCTTTAAATTTACAATTACTCAGAAAAATGCTGTTATAGTGAGAGTAAAAAAAATGTGTCCTTTTTCTTTTTTATTCTCTAAACTTCTCAGCAGCTTAATATGCTGACAAGAAGAGGCAGACTTGTTTTTTTAGGGTGGAGATATACAGGTCACCCATTATCTAAACAAAGGCAATGGCAAAAATTCACACCACATTTTAGATACCTGTTCTAATGAATGAGCAAACAAACCAACAGAGCAGTTGTAATTATATATTCCTGTTACTCTAATCTGTTTGAGCCCCTGTTGAGCTTTCTGAGGCAGTCGGGTGTCTGTTACATAGCATAATTGTTGTGCTAAATAAGGGCACCCAAAACCTAAGCAGGCAACTTCCCCCTTCCCTATCTAGGGTTCATCCTTTCTTTGCTCTGTCCCAGACATCCCTGACATAGAATACACTGCATTACTGCCTCATGTAATGCATTCTGGGACATTACTAATTCTTTCTGAAGGAGCATTTCCTTAAGTGCAACCTGAACCACCACCCCCCTTCAACTGCCACTTGTCCTTTTCTTCCTGTATGTTCTTTTTGCTCATTGCTGCCACCAAACAATGCAGTACACTCAGATTAAATCCCCATTTCTTCTCTCTTCTAAGACATGCACACCCAGTTTTATAAGTGTGTTCTTTCCCAGTCCTATCATTTTCTTCATCTTGGGGTCTACCATCGAAAAAATCAAAATCTAGAGCACTGACATCAGCGAAAATGCAGAATGTCGAAATCTCTATTGTGGGGGGCTGTTCCGTCCCACACCCCCCCTGCTAAATATATATTCCAACTCCGAGATCGCACTACAGTGAGGAAAGGGCAAATATCCTGATCTCCACTGTACTGAGATAAAAAAAAAATAATAATTTCGACATTCTGCATTTTTGCTGATGTCAGCGCTCGAGATTTTGATTTTTTGATGATATAAAGTAGACCCTTCATGTTATGTCTGTATTACATTTGTGCTAACCTGACTTCTTTCCTACCTTGTGAACCTGCCAATGTCTTGTATAAGGGAAGAATGGCTTAATCATCTCAGGAATCTGGTTACTGAGCTGTGTATTTCAGCATCTTACTGACCGTTACCACTGTTATTTCACTCTGTATAACACTGTTTAGCTTGCAGCTCATTACAACACACATTTCTCTCTCTCTGTTCTTCTTAGGATCATCGCTATACATGTATTTTCTATGTATCTCCCAGACTAAACTGCATAACCATGCTTTTTTTTTAATTAAATCCCTCTCCACATATTCACCTATCCTGAAGACTGTAGCAGGTTTCTCTGGAGCTTGATAACTCCACATGCCACCATCGTATTAATCATGTCATTATCAGTATGGAAACTGATCTTGGTTTTCATCTTCAGTGTGTAACATTTCACAACAACAAACTAAAGAGGTCATGTTGTTCATGCACTGAATTATGGAGCTTGTCACTGTTTATTGCCGTTTTCTCCAGACAGTTTTCTGCTGGAACTTTTTTTTTTTTATTTTTTAGAACATTTTTTGCTTCTAACTGGTCAGCCAGTTTCCCATTTACCTTCACTATTTTGGTTTTCATGCCCTTTTAATTCTCCTACCAAGATCTATGCCTTTGACAAAGCACAGATAAAGTATGTTACAGGGCTCACTGTTTTCCTTAGTGCTGCCACAGAACAGGAAAAAGATAGATTTGTAAGGCCTCTCCTGCATGAAGCCATATGGCCAGCCATTCCAAAGTATATTATTATTCGTGACTCCAACAGCTTATAAACACAGTCACTTTCATAACCTTGTCTGGTATGGAAGTGTGACTAAATGGAATGCAATTGGTTTGTTCTCAGATTTAGATTAATTTCTGTGCATAGGCATTACTGTCATCAACTTCAAGTTCTCCATCACTGTAGAATCTAAGATGACACACTACAGTTCTGCTGCTGAATTAACTCCACCACTGCCATTTCTTAAAGGATCCTCTATGAGCTTTGCATATTTATATATTTATTTATTGACATTTGATTAATGGCAAAGTCTGACTGGGTGGAAGCCCATTTTCAGTGGAGGCCCAGGGAGAAAAGATAAAAAAATATTTATTTTATATTATCTCACTAATATGTTTTGAGGTTCTTCTCTACGACTTTTTCTTCTCCACACACTATTCCTTCTAATTAGTTGTCTCAATCAATAATTCCTCTACTTTTTCATGCTGGCACTGTGCATCATCACATTCATGTTACTACAGACGTAACAAACTTATTTCAGATTTCTGCCTGATCGTTAATATTTTTAAACCTCTTCCTTTCTCCACTAAGGGGATTCCTGCTTATTCCACCTACTTTTATCATCACACAAAGAATTTCTTAGAAAGAATTTATTTTGCATCTCCTTCACCTCTCTAACCCTATTCTCTGAGACTGCATCGGTTCCACACTTTAACAATGCTGAACTACTACTCACACTACTTCAAGTTAACAAACACAAACACATATGTATAGCTTCCCTCTACATCCCCCCAGGGGATAATATTTCTACACTTGAAGATATCCTCTCCTGGCTCTCCAATAACATTAGCAATGAAACAATAATCTTAGGGGACAAGAATATAAATTGGGCCTCCATTCAGTCTTCTACAAACCCTCTTAACATCAACCTCTACAATTTTTCACAGCTAATCAACTCTGTAACACGCCCCTCAAAAAAACCTCTCTAGCGGCAGTATTCTGGGTTGGATTCTAGTCTCTCATCCCCATTATTTTTCTGACAGTGGCACTCTTCCCGATCCCCTTAGTGACCACATACCCATCTTCACTCATCGACTCCCCCAACTTCTACATCGCACCCATAATTATATTACTATCCGTAACCAAAAAAACTTTAATCCAACAACCTTTTCAAACTCTCTAAAAGCAATAAACTGGAATTGTCTAAAAACATTATCTCTAGATAACGCAGTTGCCCACTTCAACTCAACATTCTTGAAACTACTAGACTCCCATGCTCCCTTAAGGACAAAGAGAATAAAAATTAAAACTGCCCCTTGACTTACCAAAAACACACTATCAACCATGCGGCACAGAGTTAAAGTCTGGGCACATTACCAGAAAAACAGGAGTCCCCTAGTCCATAATGAATACAAAACACTTCGAAATAAAGTAAAAAAGCTCATCATCTCTGATCGACAAAACTATTTCTCCATACTCCAAAATAATAATAAAACAAACCCTCAGAAATTCCGGAAAGGTATCTCTACTCTCCTTAACTCCAGCAAACCAGACACCCCCACCCCAGACCCTAATGCTCCTGATTTAGACTTAGCTACCCAATTTAACTCTTTTTTCATTGAATATATTTCCAAATTAACCTCAACATTCTCTAACACCACCACATTTTCCAACACACCACCACCCTTCCCTACCAATACTCTACCCTGCACTGCTACCACTCCCTCATTACCATCTAGTAACTCTCTACCCTCCACCTCTTCTCCTACTCTGATTTCATCAACATCTTCATCACCCCTTAATAGCCCCTCTTCCCACTCCCCTCTATTCTCATTAAAACCTATACCCACTTCTACTATAAAGAAACTCCTTCTGAAACTGGAGCCATGCACTAATGCTCCTGATAACATCCCTTCTTATTTTCTTAGCATAGCTGCTGAAGCAATTGCCTACCCCATTAGCATTCTAATCAACCGCTCTATCCAAGAATGTATAGTACCCCAAATCTGGAAAAAGGCCTTTATCATACCTTTACATAAAGGTGGCAACAATAACAATGTTACTAATTTCCGCCCCATCGCCATCTTGTCTCCCATCTCCAAACTCCTAGAAAAGTGTATCCAACTTCAACTTCTACCACATCTCTTAGATAATCACCTACTAACTCCCACACAACATGGATTCAGACCAAATCATAGCACTACGACAGCCCTCCTCTCCTTCCTTGAAACTGTAAATAAAGCCTGTGACTCTGGCCAAATTGTTTCTACCCTACTACTTGACCTCTCAAAGGCCTTTGACACTATCTCACACAGCCTGCTTTTAACTAAAATCTCAAAACTTAACCTATCTCCCTCCTCTTTAAACTGGTTTTCCAGTTACCTATCCAATAGATATCAAGCAGTAAAATGGAAAAAGGCCACCTCCTCATTTCTTAATACTCTAACCGGAGTTCCCCAAGGCTCCATACTGGGTCCCCTTCTCTTTAATATATTTATAAATGATTTCTGCAACTCTATCCCATTCTCAAACATCATCCAATATGCAGATGATTCAACTATTATCTGCTCTGCCACATCTATCCCCACACTCCTAAAGCTTACTCAAGATGCCTTTTCAACCACTGAGCAATGGATGAAAAGTAATCACCTAGCACTCAATGCCTCTAAAACCAAATTAATGTTATTTTCCCCCTCTAAAGTCACTTCTTTCAATATAAAAACAGTCTCTATTACTAGTCAAAACAACTCACCTCTGGAACTGGTGTCAGAGACCAAGTTACTTGGGGTCCAAATTGATAGCCAGCTCAAATTCAACTCCCACCTACAACTAAATATCAAAAAAAACCCCATCAAAAACTAGGTATGCTCTACCGACAAAACCATTACCTTACACCTGACACTAAAATCACTCTTTCTACTTCCTTTCTTATCCCCTCCCTTCTCTATGGAGCTCCACTCCTAAGTAATCTACAGTCCTGTCTAAAAACACAACTTTGCTCTTGCTACAACAAACTCGCCAAATTCGCTACCAGTCACAAGTCCTCCACCCACCACTGCTCCTCTCTCCAAAAACTAAAATGGCTAGAACTACCCAATCACCTAACCTATACTCAACTAAGTCTTGCACATAAGCTCATTTTCAACCCCTCCCTCTGTCCCTCCCTTTCTACTGCTTTTAAAATGCACCTACCTGATAGAGTATTAAGGTCCAACAATCAAAATCTACTAGAAGTCTACAAACCACCTCGTCCCCCAGGTAAAAATCTTCTATCCTATGGCCTAGCACGCCTCTGGAACTCCCTACCACCGTCCATTCGCACAACCTGTAACCATTTTATTTTCAAAAAATCTCTTCATTCACATCTAGTATCCCAGTGGGAATGCTCTTGTTCCCACCCCACATAACTAACACTGGTAATGTCCATCTTCCTCCTTTCCCCTGATTACACCAGCGATTTTCCTTATTATTTTCCCTCATCTCATACTTTATTATTATTATTTCTATGGTATTTCCAAAAAATGCACTAGGCTGCACCTCAGTGTGTATGCTTCCTAATACACAATGACTTCTCAGTATTTACTTTGCAATATGCCTCTTATTAATCTGTATCATCTTTAAGTTTCATCACAAGTCTGTATTAATCCTAATGTTTCCTGTACTATTTGAAATTGTTTAACTGAATCTTAATTTTTGTATAATTATCATTAATAACCTACTGTAACCTAGATTGTATTGGAGCTTTTCTCCCCAGGACTCCATTGAAAACGGGTTTATTTTGGCCCAATGGACTATCCTGGTAAACCAACTGCAAATAAATAAATAAATAAATAATTTAGCTGGCAGGCAACTCTATAAGCCTTTTTCCTTGTAGTCTTCCTCATCTATCATCTTTCCCTTCAATGCCCATTTCACTGTTGCCTCTTGCACTCGCTCGCTCTCTCTCTCTGCCTTATGTATATATAAATGTATCTGACTAATAAACTGTCTTTCTAATTATCTATCTATATTTTTAGCCAGGTATTTGCATTGCTTTCCTTCTTTCTCCTCATAACATGATTTCAGCTCCCTTCCTCACTTGCTCTTTCAGACAGCATCACATCTCTTACATGTATCTTTCTCTGTTTCAGTATTATTTATCAGTTGTTTCTAAGATACTAAAGCATGCATGTCCTCCCTTAATATAAGATGTTGATTCTTCTGAAACATCCTTATTTTGTCCCACAGATGGTGTTTCAGACGGTGGCATAGTCATTGTTGGCCACTGGTCTCTCAGCTCACATGTTGTTATCCCCTGTACATTATTAAGGGCTAATATATGGATAATCTTTTTCTTACGATAAATTCTTCTTTATTAGCAAATTCAATAACATTTTTGAGTATTTCAACATTTTAATAATATAAAGATGTATCTAATTGTTTCCACGCTCCAGTGACACCACCAACTATTGCTATCGAGTTATAGAATATAACATTCAAATGATTTTATCAAGAATCTGTCCTTAACTTTGATATTCTTTACAATGACTATTAATAATACCGCTGCCTCTATTTAATATTTTTCAACTGAGCTTATGCTATCTTCTTTCTTTTAATAAAGGTCCTTACATATCCGGCAAATTAAACAAAACAAAATAAAAACAATACTAACAACATCCCCATGTAACTCTTAACTTCCCACTGTAACAGTCCTAACACTTCCAACTCTTTTTAGTTAATTCCCCCATACCACCCCCTTTCTCACCCTTCCCCTCTCTAAAAGGCCAATGCCAATTGTCATTCTTCTCTCTCTTTATTCTAACCCATGAGTCTCGTATTCAAACGTTATCCTTCCACATGGTATTCTACACTTAACCTCCCATTAATCTTCTTTTCCACTACTCTTATCTCTCATAATCCCTTTTCTATACTCATATTTAGCTGTTAACTATAAGTACCATGTCATTTCAACTTAAATCCAATGGCTTCTACTCTACCCCTTCCCATTGTTTTAACACACATTCCATTTCCTTTATTTTGGGTGTGTCTCCTCTTTCTTCCACTCTGTTCAAATCCAGCTTCAGTTATATTGTCAGAACATTTCCTGTTCCTGTTTAGCCTATATATGAACACATTCACTGATGCATGCCTAACTCCTCCCACGATTAAAGTTCTTCTCTGCATTCAGTGATCCTGCTCCTTTTGTCTCTCACCATCTCATTTGACTGCATACTATAGCTACAAAACAAGGACCCTACTTCCGTCTGTCATGTGGGCAATATTTCAGTCTTCCCTTCCTCATCAAGTTGTTCTATGCTGCATTTAATCGCATGCCACATCTGCCTCCATTACAGCCTCCTGCCCTCTTATTCTCCCATCATATTCTTTGTGATTCCACCATCTAATTTCAATTTATAGGGATTTTTATTTTAATAATAGATCTCTAATCTTTCTTTAAGAATCCAGATTTAACTGCAGGCAGTCATAGCATAATGTTCCCATTCCTTCTTTGTTATTCTTCATCCACATACAGTTTCAAAACCTTGAATGTACTTCCAAGTCCCTCAATTCTTTCTCATTCTTTCTGTTACTGGTTCATAGTAGTGGCATCACTTCAAAGAAAGATACTGTGCTACATACCCACCTGAAAGCTCAGCTGCAGTGGATTTATAGTACATTTTTCTGAATACATAGTGTTGTAAAAACACTTGAAGGATACAAGGTCTAAACCACATGTCCTGCATGGACTGACTCAAAGCCCTATCACTATACTCAGTATCCTACAGACTGCTAAGAGTCAAGCTGTGGCCGACATATAAGGCATCCTCCAGTCCATTACTGATAGATGTACTGCAAAATTGGCATCGGAAATAGTCAGTCTAGGGCTCTAAATCTCTTCTGCAATATGAACAAAACAGTTTGGAGGGAAAGGTACATCTCGCACAGGATACCACTGCTCTTGAACAGACTCCCCATCCACATAAAAGAAAGTTCATCCTTGTCCATATTTCAGTGCAACTTAAATCTATGGATGGGAAACAGAAAATTTACCTCAGGACTGCCCCATGTACTATTAGTCAGCCCCTAAATGCTTTATCCCATGCATGGGTCCTCTCAAATTATCTATGGTATGATCCCAGTTATTTTCATTAGGGGTAGTGTATAATTATCAACCAAGGGATGGGTAAAGCCCAGTCTGTAATAAAATGTGAAGTTATTTGGAGCATGAAAATTGGGTAGGCTTAAAATGGCCCTCAAGGAGAGTTAGCCTAGTACCTACCTATGAACCTATAAATGTATATGTATAGTGTGTGTGTGGGTGTGTGCGTGCGTGTATGTATCACACACATACATACACACACACACATACATAAATGCAGGTCTCTATCACAATACTGAAGTTCACAGTCTTGAAAATCAGAATCCTGAGATCATAATATCGAAAGACCAAAACACTAAAGACCAAAATGTCTAAAAATCTCAAATACTGATTCCCCTAGAGGTGTGAGTCCAGGAACGACAGATAGCATGGGTCTAGCAGGGATATGGACCCAGAAAAGAGTGCTAACATGGGTCCTGCAAAGGGGAGTCAAGTCTGAGCGTTTAATATTGTGGTCTTCTAAGTTTTGATCTTTCAATATTATGGCCTCAGGATTATGATTTACAAGACTGTTGGCTTCAAGATTATGATAATAAACCATAGTGTGTGTGTGTGTGTGTGTGTGTGTGTGTGTGTGTGTGTGCGCGCGCGCGCGCATGCCTAAAAACAGCTGATTTGATAAAAAATGGTTGAATGGCAATTTGGTTGAAATTCAATTTGAATGAGTGTGGCTTTGCTACATATAGTTGTGTAATAATGAAGCAGAAATATGCAGATGTATGTGAAGAAGCTTAACCACTTTTTTATGGCTATATATACATAATCTCTGTTGACATGGTTTATATGTATGCACTGACAATTATTCTGTGTATGACCTTTTGACTTTGTTACACAGCTATATGACTGTTTGAGGTTTTTTTTTTAATTAATGGCGTTTGAGGGGAAAGCCCTACATGGGTGTGCAGGAGGGCTTGCTAGCAATGCAAAAAACTCTTTGAAAGGCATTCCCTATGTGTTTTTGATTTTAGGATGTTTCATTTATTTTCAGTTACATTTAATTCTATTTCAGTGAAATTGACTTTCATCCATTTTGACTGGGTCAGTTCTTTTTAGATGAAATTGGCATTCAACCAATTGTTGTGTAATAATTTTAATTTGCTAATGCCTATTTGAAGAAAGTTTCATGCCTTGTGGAATAAATCTTATTAGAAAGAGTCAAAATAAAGACCTAATGAAAGCTAGAGCCACATCCAACATTTCTGTGTTGGTTATTCAGTATCCTGACAAACTTCTAAATGTTACATGGTGTCAGAAGTGAAGGAATATATAAACAGAAGTGAATAATATGTTTTTGAAGTAGAAAAATATAATTCAAAGTTCAAAAACTGTATAAGTGCAACTAATGGATGTTCTCTTACTGCAAGGCAATTTAGCAGAAAACGGGAAGCTTTATTTCCATAAATTCTATTTACTCCTCAATGACAGCAAAATGGCTAAGAAGCCTGAAAAGATACAGTGTGCTACATTTCTGCATATCACTGTAGAATAAACATTGAAAGTATTTAATATGTTCACCTTTCCAAAAGAGAAGAAAGACAAAACAGTAGCAAATATAAAGTTAAGGAATCATTGTGAGCCTAGAAAGAACTTGTTTATTTAAGCAATAACACACAACTGTGTTTGGGGAAATCTTGATATACCCACAAACAGAACTAGATTAGTGTTATGATGTAATTACATTTAATAAAGAAACTGCTTACCTTTCTTAAATAATGTATTTGTATAAAGGCACTTCAGTCTTCTTCTGTGTTGTCTTCCATATACTGATGTACAGTGTATGTATATATGTGTTATACTCCCACACTCACACAGCATTTCAGTGCAGGAGAAGCAACAGAGAAAACAGAATATCCACTGCTGTTTTTTGTAACTATTAAAAAAGAGAGATCTATGAGGGACAGTTTAAACATAAAAGGAAAATAAGGTAGGTGTCTATGTAGTTTTGCATAACTTACCTGATTTTTCTCATATTTTGTTCTGTCTCTCAGCATATGCCAGTAGAACATCTGGCCACTCAATGGCACTGCAGCAGCCAGACTTTTTTTCTACTAGTATATGCTTGATTTACAATGAACACTCTGATTAGGATGTCCAATCAGCATGCTCATTTCCAAATAGTAATGAGCATTTATCATATAATTGCCATTTGTTCTACACAAGGCAATAGGTTCTACAGATGCTTAAGTCACTAAAGTGATGAATTGTGTCAAATACTATAAATTTGGTGAATTGCATGATTCATTAATAAGAGACAGAATAGTTTTTGGTCCAACAAATGATCAAACAAGTCCCAGGCTTTTAAGATAAACATACCTGCCTATATCAAAATCTGTGGATGTATGCAATATGGGTGAAATTGCAAGTACACAGATAAAAAAAATAAATGAGGTGGGCGTGGTGGTGCAGCAGTTAGCATTGTCGCCTCACAGCAAGAGGTTCTCCTTTTCAATCCTCGGCTGGGGTGCCTTCTGTGTGGAGTCTGCATGTCCTCCCTGTGGCCGCGTGGGTTTTCTCTGGGTGCTCCGGTTTCCTCCCACATCCCAAAGACATGCTGTAGGTGCATCGGACACTCCAAATTGGCCCTAGATGTGTGTGTGTGTGTGTGTGTGCCTTCTGTGGAAGGTTGGGTGCCGGGCTGGCAACTCAACACCGTAAAACTCCACTGCCAGTCATGAGTGGACAGGTGATCTGCTGTGGCGACCGCTAAACAGGAAAAGCCAAAAGAAGAAGAACATCTCTATAATGCAAAGGTCTAATAAAAAGTGAAAAACAAGTGAGAATGTGTTGAAAAAGTGTTGTTACAAAATCAGAGCTATGAGATGCATAGGAAGTATGCAGATGAAATTCAAGACATGAGTAATAGATTAGGTTATAAACATAATAGAACGAACTGTACTGCATTTATTCAAGTCTGTAAAAACTGTGGTAGAAAAAAATCATGTTGCAAAGGTGTGTAAAAGAAAGACACACTAAATCTGATTTGTTTTTGACACTATTAAACTAAAAAGATATGAAGCACCAAATTGTGCAAATGCAAATAAAACATCAAGACTAACTGCAAGTGAAACTATTTGCAAGAAGTGCTGGGAATTAATAAATGTTAAATTCAGATTACACACTGGTGCAAAGTATAATATGTCTGAAAATACTCTTGATTCATTAGAGTTAAAAGATATAACAATGCTGTATACACAACATATTCAGGGTATCAAATAATATTGGTGTCTCAAAAACTACTAATAGAGTATAAAAAAATAAGTAATACAAGATCCAGTTTAAAATCCTACCACTTAAAGAAGCTAATTCATTTAATATTTAGGGCTATTTTACTTGTGAGAAGCTAAGAAATGTAAGACAAATTCATACTGTGGAATCGAGACTGAACGTTCTCCTGTATGCACCCAAGTACAATTGCAGAAATACCTTGAGTACTGTACAGTCACAGGAAATTAAATCATTTATGGCTGTATCAGTTCATTACAGGCTTAGTAGATAAATCATATGTAATGCCAGTAATACATGTTCCATATAAATTACCACCAGCATACCTCCCAACTGTACTGAATTATTCATTTTTTACCGAATTTGGGGTCCAACACATGGGGTGCCATGATTCCTGAGTGGCACCCCTTAATTTCCAAAGTTCCCGGCTATTTAATTTTGATTTTTTTTTCCTGGCTTTTTGCGATGACGTCAGCTTGGCGAAACAGCCTGCCAGGCTGTCAGAATTGAACCAAATGGCCTGCCAGTGTGCATGCATTTCCAGCCAGCCAGCCACGAGGAACAGCAGAGAGGGGCTATGAAGAGAAATGCTGGCTGAACGGGGAATTAAGAACTGAATCCTTATGCTGAACGGGAGGTGGAATTAAGGTAATGAGAAGTGTGTGTGTGTGTGTGTGTGTGTGTGTGTGTGTGTGTGTATGTAACTGTTTGCTTACAGAATCAAATGGAACCTTTTTCTAGTTCACTTTACAGTGCAGGTTAAGTTTCTGAATGTACCCCATAATATTTTATTTCTATTTTGAACAGATTCATACTAAAATATTATTTAAACATATTAAGGTTTCAATAAATGTGCACATTAAATCTGGTGAATTTAATTAATGCTAGCACAAAATCTGTTTTAATTCAGTTGTCTAGTGGCACTACCTTCGATTATTTTTTTTATGCACGATTGGTGAAGATAGCTAAATTCAACAGTTTTTTTTTTTTAATTGTCCTCTAGGTATGGTGACAACATACTGTCCCACATCAGAATACTGAAGGGTATGATGCAAATGGTGGTTAGACTCTAACTTAATAACTACAGCATTTTATCTGAACTTTTTTTTTCTTTTTTCGGTAGGATGCAAGTCTTCTGCACCTCACTATTTCATTTTAATTCCAATGTTATACGGACTTAGAAGAGAAGATAAATACATAGTTTTGTATAAACATCAGTTTTTTTTTTACTTTATATTGATTTTATACTGATGAGACGTGACCTCCCACATGGAGGAATACAGAGGGCTTTTTTCCTACAAAACATATGTAATATTGCCTCATTATATTGCCTCATTTATTAAGATTTAATGTCAGATTACATTTAGAGCAAAATTATTTGAACATTTACATTCAGAAGGAATGCAGTTGGTCTTTACACCTTTAGATATGATATGGAATCATCAATCTGCATGTATGTAACCAGTTTAGTGTAACCCTCTTTTTATTTACAGAGTAAAATGTTGCAAGTGGAAATGTTCAAATCTCTTTCAGCTCATGCCTGTTTTTTTCACACTCAGTGAGCATAAGATTGCCTTAATGAATCCTTGATATAGTAGATATGACAAGTCTATTATATGTAACATACCTTACAATGTTGATTTTTTTATCTTGATGTATATTACACCATCATTAATAAAGTCTGCCGCATCTCTGAGAATACTGCTGACTTCATTCTTTTCTGTCTTGGCTAAATTTCTTGAGGACTTGACCAGTTCACCAACATCAATGACTAAAACACATAATCCTCCTGTAAACTGAACAAAGAATAAATTGTAGCATATTAATATACAAGTAAAATCATTAATGCTGGAATAAATTTTACTTAAAATATAATAGGACAACTGAAAAGCATTTTAAAAGATGTCTAAAACTAGAAAATATGTTAACAGTACTGTTTGACCCTCCCCCTCTCTCTCTCTCTCTCTCTCTATATATATATATATATATATATATATATATATGCATGTGGAAGTAGACTTTTATGATGGAAATGTTCTGAATTGGGCAGTTTTGTCATTATTGGTTCATGCATTTTGTTTCATTGTCTACTGGAAAAATGTTCAAACAATAAATTTAAAATGTGCTCTAAGTCTAACATGTGTGCTGTATTATACAAGGAATATAAGTTAATGAAGTCAGGAAGGTGTATCAAAGAGCACATGTATGTTTCTTGTTTTGTGTGCAAGGGGCCTATGATTTGAAAACAGCCCAAAGGTAATCTTTATCCACAACTGGCCAGATGCATTTTCTTTGGATGTGGTGTGGGTTCAGTGCTGTTTCAATGAATGTGAGTTTCAAGGGCAGAGAAGTTTTAATGCTAAGTCTATTTTCATTGTGAGACAGTATTGCTTTGTTTAGCAGCTGTTTATTGGTGTTTCTGCATTGTGCTATAAAATGTAAATGTTGCTGTTGTGTCTTTTGGCTTTTCCTGGTTAGGGGTCGCCACAGCGGAACTCCGGTCCGCTAATGATTGACAGTAGATTTTTACGTGCCGAGTTGCCGGCCCTGACACACAACCTTCAACTAAGGTATGCCCATTCATGCATATCTCCACACAGAAGATGCTCTAGCTGAGAAAGGACCAACGTCTTACTGTGAGGCGACAACGCTACTGCAGTACCACCACCACAGCTATAACTACCTGGCTACTTTTCCCCATTTGCCATAAACACTAATGTGCATACTGCTTTACTTCTACAATGATTATTTGGATTTTATATTTGCTATAAAATGTAAATATAAAATCCAAATAATCATTGTAGAAGTAAAGCAGTATGCGCATTAATGTTTATGGCAAATGGGGCAAAATAGCCAGGTAGTGGGACATTGGAATGGCTGCAGGAGGACTCTGGTGTCATATTTTGGTTGTCTGTTCTTCAGTTTGCATTTGAAAGCTGATATCCCACAAGTCCGTTGGAGTGGGTGAGATTATGTATGCAAATTATATGCTAATCAGTGTACAGATTTGTACCCATTTTTCATGGGCCTTGTTCAGACTTTTTATGTTTCCAGGTTGAGAGGGATGACCACCAGCTCTCAAGATTATGACTTGCAAGATGGCTGCACATTGAGCAAAAGCTTAATTCTACTCTCCCAGTATGAAAACAGAAACTCAGCAGAGAAAGCCAGTGGACCTATGTTTCTGGGTAAATTTCAATGACTGGCTAATACGTGCACTGCCTGGATGCCAGGAAAAAAGAAATACAGGGGACCTGAAGGAAAATCAGCTACAAAATGTGACAACAAAAAAAAAACACTGACTGAGAAAAGTGCTGTAGCTGTTCAGCAAAAGGCAGTGCAAGCTCCAGACATGACTTCCAGCAACCTAGAGGAAAGTATAAGGCAACTGCAAACAGACCTGGCTAAAATAAATGAACCACTGATGGAGTATATCAACTCAAACAATAAAAGGCTGGAAAAATGAAATAAGCCTTAAACAGGTATTCAGATAAGGTGATAAAACTGAAAACTCAGAGGTTGCAATGAAGAAAATGCTGGCTGAATATGAGACTGCACAAAAAGAGATGTTTTAAAAAATAATAGAATTAGAGGACAGAGCATGTAGGGGAAACCTGAAATTTTCTGCTGTACCAAAGAAGCTAAAAGGAACAGACTGTATTAATTTTATGAAAGCACAAATAAGCAACTGAACTGGTATTTCGCAAAAGGAATTGTTAATTGAAAGGGTACTTTGTGTGTATGCCCCAAACCTGGCTATGACAAAACAATCTAGATCTTTAATAGTAAAGATGCAATCTTACCAGCAGAAGGAGTTGATTCTGACAAAAATGTGATAGGACAACAACATATTAAATGGGAGACAGCAAAGTATTTGTGGAGAATGACTGCTCATTGTACACTAGGCAGAAAAGGAGCAAATGTATCCTATTACTCAGGGAATGTCAAGAAGCAGGCATGAGATTCAAACTGCTCTACCTAGCTATCTTTAAAATATTTTTTTCCTGGAGGAATAAAATCATTTTTGATGAAGTACATGCTAAAGAAGAAATGTAAAAGGTTGTCCAATAAAAAGTGAGCTGTGAAACAGGAGGAGATTCTGCTTCTTGTTCTTCTAGTAATAAAGGTCACAGAAAGACTATGCCAGTGAAACCTTTTCCAGTGTTTCAATGCAAAATGCTTGAAATAGGGGAAAAAAGCACAAAAATTGACGAGACGTATCAAGAGTATGTTGGGAATTAATCAGAGATAGGGTTTGGGAGAAGGAGATGAACAGGCATAGAACAAGAAAATCTGGAAATATTGGACTTTCTTGGACTTTGTTAAATTTGTAGGGACTCTAAAGCATATGCCCTACTTCATGTTATTATTAATGTTCGGGAACATACTCAGGAGGGTGGAAGAGGAGGGAGAGAGAGTTAACTGTAAGTAAACCAATTTTTTTCTTAATAGTACTATTTAAATGGTGCATTATTTTCTTTGCATGTTATACATTTTTTTCAGTTATTTTTAAGTGTAATGGGGATACTAATGTAAACAGGTGTGCCTGTTTTTTTTTTCTTTGTCCCTTCTCTCTTTCTCCTTGTTCAATTTTAAGACATGTAGGCACTGCAATGTAAAATAAAAGAGCATGACAAAAAGAAAAATCAGTGTACTTTTTCTCATTCTTGCATAGGGGAATGACTGGGTTAAGGCCATTATCTTTATCTAGTAACACGTTTTAATAGAAAGCAAGTAAATGAAAAAGAATATTGAATATTGTAGTTTTTTTTCTAATATGCAGTTTTGTGTCTGGTTTTCATATCTCTAGCAGACAATCTGATGGAGACATGGCTTGAAGAAAATGTTTTCTGAAAGCATTCAAGTGTTTTCCAAGCTGCAAGAGCTATAAAATAAGACAAAACCAGACAGCCCTTAATAGAACCACAAGCTATACCATGCATCTTAGCATGGATAACCTTTCTTTTAGGTTAGCTTGAGTCTGTGAGTGTGGCTGTCATTTTGGAACATTTGTTCCTATTAGGAAGGTAAAACTTCAATATTTGAAGATGTGCATAGATTTGTGTGTTATTATTAAGCAAATAGGTTTTACGGGGTATTGGCGGTGTGCATGTATTTTTGTTTGGAAATTTTCAATAATACAAAAAGTTCTGTAACATGGGACATAGGCTCAAATGGAGTTGACAAGAAACAACTGTATAAAAGATTAACCTGCCAAACAGTATATGCATGTAACACAAAAGCTGAAACTAGACATTTAACAAAAAAATGTTATACGTAAAAGGTGGGAATAATAATCTCTCAAGAATGTGGCACTTTCTATAATGTCTTTAAACATTAATGGTCTCACAGATACAAGAAAGAAACAGTAGGGAACTATATTAAAAAATGTAAATATAAAAAGCAGGGTAGATTTTTAAAGAAATTTATGAAATTATTTGGCATGGAAGATGTGAGTTCAGAGTGAATTTACATATTATTCCTCAAGATACAAAAACTGGGCTAGGCTAGACAGAATTTACATTTCACAGGAACATGTGCATTTAACTGAAGTTCTTGATCCGTACCCAATAATTATTTCACATCATGTGCCATTAATAACTAAAATAAAAACAGAGGGTAATGAAATAAAAATGAGACACTGGTGCTTTCAGACCTATCTGTTGAAAAGAGATGAATTTAAGGACTATGTAGTGGAAATTATACAGGAGCTATTAGAGAAGATGGAAATTTCTTCTGAAAATGTAACTAGAGAGTGGGATAAACAAAGTGGTGGAGTTTAAAAATAGCATGGAAATAAAAGAAATGGAGATATGATTAAGAAGTAACAAGAATTATTTAGAGGGACTGACAAATGTTAAAGTATTGCAACATAGGAGGAATCTCACAGAACAAGAAGAGGAGCAACTGCAGAATGCTAAACAGAAAATAAGTGATTACCTCAAAAATATCCATGAGTTTAGAAATATTACTTTTAAGCAGCTGTTGTTTGATAATAACTCTAGAGCACAAAAACTTTTAGCACAATGACTCGGACAACAGAATGTAAAAAGGGCCGTCACCAAGCTTAGGGAGCCTATAACAAGGGATCCAGTAGAAGTATTAGAAATATTTTGGAAATTCTATGAAAATCTGTATAAAGTAGAGCAATATGAAAATCAAGAAAAGATCCAAATAGAATGCTTTTGGAAGAATTAAATATGCCAAAGTTAGAGGGAGAGGAGGCTCAATTAGAAACAGAATAGGAGGAGATGAGATAAAAATGGTTATGTATAACCAATCTACAGGAAAGTCCCCAGGAATAGATGGTATTCCTGTGGAAGTTTGGAAGCTAGGAGGGAAAAACTGTACATATCTCTTGCAAGGTCTTGTTTAACAGTATTTTAAGAGGAGCAGTACCAGCATCCTGGAAGAAAGCAGTGGTAGCTGTAATACCTAAAGAGGGTAAAGATCCATCAGATTCAGTTTCATATAGGCCCATTTCAATTCTAAACCATGATTATAAAGTGTTTATGTCTATAATGGCTAAAAGAATGGCAAAAGTTATGCCAAAATTGATAGACATGGATCAATGTGGTTTTGTGGAGGGGAGGCAAACATTTAACAACATAACAGAACACCGATGATCCAAAGAGAAGCAGAATGCAAAAAAATGCAACTGTTGTCTGTGGGTCCTGATGCAGAGAAAGCATTTGACAGTGTAAGCTGGGACTTTATTAGCACAGCAATGGAAGCATTTGCATTCCCTGATAAAAATATAAGGTTGATTAGGAGGATATATGAGGGATTGGAGGTGAAAAGTAGGTGGGGTCCTCTCTGATAACCTCGGCTTGAGCAGAGGAACCAGGCAGGGGTGTCCTCTTTCCTCTTTTTTATTTGCATTATATTTACAACCACTGGCAAAGAAAATAAGGTATTCAGAAGTTCAAGAATATAAGTGGTGCGGAAGTCAAGTAAAGTTGGTTCTATTTACAGATAACATTATTTTATACCTGACAAAACCAGAAAGGGGCACTACACTGCTTTGGAACATATTGGGACTGTTTCAAATATTTTTGGGATACAAAATTAATGAAGCAATAGAGGTAAATTATGCACCCGCATATGAATTGGTTCAGCAATATCCATACTTATAGGGACATGATAAAATGAAGAATTTAAGAGTATGAATTAAAAAATGATTACAGTGCGGCAGCTAAGGATATGTGGGAAGAGACTAAACAAAAGATGATACAAAAGCTGAAAAAAATGAAAGCTCTGTTATATGGATATCACTAGTAAGATACAAGCAGTTACAATGTTTTTAGTCCCTTTAGTCTTATACGCAGGTCAGGTATATTATTATAAACCAGAGGAGATGTTGTGGATAGCAATTAATAAAGAGCTGAATGATTTTATCTGGGAGAGGAAAACAGCAAGTGTCAAGTGGAATAAGCTTATTCTTCCAACAGAACAGGGCAGATTGGGATTACCTTATTTGAAGGGGAATTTCAAACCAACACAATTAAAGCTCCTATACATATCACAAGCAGAAAATTATAATTCAAAGTGGAAAGATCCGATGATGAAATGTGGGAAGTTCAAGATACAAGAAGAGACTGAGATTTTGGATGCAGACCTTAAAGGAGAATAACAATAATCATACAGAATATATTCACAAATATAAAATAAATAAAAATAAATAAGTGTAATAACAAAGATAGAATGTAGTCAATGTCAACATGCAAAACATTGATATCTTTACAATATAATGTATTTGCATTCTAAATATGTACTTCTGTAAATGTGAATTTGATTTGTATTGTGTGGAGCTTTTCTCCCCGGGCCTCTACTGAAAATGGACATATATCCAGCTAGACTAGCCCGGTCAACAAATGTAAAATAAATAAATAAAAATAAAGTAGCAGAAGATATTCTAAGAACTAAGCCAACATGGAACTGGAGAAAGGAGGTTTTGCAGACAAGGATGACTGCAATTACGGATACAAACAATAGGCAAGAGAAGGCTGGAATTTATTGGAGAAAACTGGCAAAGGAACCAAGATATTGGAAGCAAGTAACTAGACAGGGATAAGTAACAGAATGGGAAGATGCCAAGAACTTATTTGGACTGCAGGTTAGAGACTGCCTTCCCTATCAAGGAGTGATGTCAGAGTATAGACAAAGAGAAAGAAATAGAAGGTCCTAAATGAAAGACCAGCACTGGTAGAGTTTTTATTAGACTCTAGAACAGAAGTTGCCATTAAGAAAGGAATAATTAGAAGCGCACATAAAATATTGCATGATAACTAAAAGAATCAATCAGAGGAGGTTAGAAAGGATTGGGAAGAGAGATTGGTTAAGCAATTCACAAAGAAACAATGGAGGAATATATATTTATGTCTCCCAAATATGCAACAAATTCTAGATTTACAATCTTTGCTTGGAAGTGTTGACACAGGTATTTTTATACCTTAAGTAGACGCCAAAGAATTTTTCCTCAGGTAGTCTGCAAATGTTGGAGGTGTGACGGGGAAGAAAGAGGTAACTGGAAACATATTTTCTGAAAGTGTAATGAGTTGGCAGACTGCTTTGTCAGAGATGCTGGGTGAGCAAATTAGTGTAACTAAGGAAATTTTTTTTGAGCTATGATGCAGAATCAGAATTCCTTCGACATTAAGTCTAATTATAATGGAAATGAAAAGTCTAAACCAACTTTACTAGAAATAGCAAAAATAATAACATAGTACAACCTGGCAGCACTGGTGGTGCTGCTGTCGGCACAACCTGGCAGCACTGGTGGTGCTGCTGTCAGTACAACTTGTCAAAATTGGTGCTGCTGTCAGTACTCCCTGTCAAGCACTGGTGATGCTGCTGCTGGTACAACCTGTCACCACTGGTAGTGCTGCTGCTGCTACAACCTGTCAGCACTGGTGTTGCTGCTGTTGGCATAACCTGGCAGCACTGGTGGTGCTGCTGTCAGTACAACTTGTCAAAACTGGTGCTGCTGTCAGTACACCCTGTCAAGCACTGGTGGTGCTGCTGTCAGTACAACCTGTCAGCACTGGTGATGCTGCTGTCAGTACAACCTGTCAGCACTGGTGATGCTGCTGTCAGTACAACCTGTCAGCACTGGTGGTGCTGCTGTCAGTACAACCTGTCAGCACTGGTGGTGCTGCTGTCAGTACAACCTGTCAGCACTGGTGGTGCTGCTGTCGGTACAGCTTGGCAGCACTGGTGGTGCTGCTGTCGGTACAGCTTGGCAGCACTGGTGGTGCTGCTGTCGGTACAGCTTGGCAGCACTGGTGGTGCTGCTGTCAGTACAGCCTGGCAGCACTGGTGGTGCTGCTGTCAGTACAGCCTGGTAGCACTGGTGGTGCTGCTGTCAGTACAGCTTGGCAGCAATGGTGGTGCTGCTGCTATCAGTACAGCTTGGCAGCAATAGTGGTGCTGCTGCTATCGGTAGAGCTTGGCAGCAATGGTGGTGCTGCTGCTATCAGTACAGCTTGGCAGCAATGGTGGCGCTGCTGCTATCAATACAGCTTGGCAGCAATGGTGGTGCTGCTGCTATCAGTACAGCTTGGCAGCAATGGTGGTGCTGCTGCTATCAGTACAGCTTGGCAGCAATGGTGGTGCTGCTGCTATCTGTACAGCTTGGCAGCAATGGTGGTGCTGCTGCTATCAGTACAGCTTGGCACCAATGGTGGTGCTGCTATCAGTACAGCTTGGCAGCACTGGTGGTGCTGCTGCTGTCAGTACAAACTGTCAGCACTGGTGGTAATGCTGTCAGTACAACCTGTCAGTATAAACTGTCAGCACTGGTGGTAATGCTGTCAGTACAACCTGTCAGCACTGGGGGTACTGCTGCCAGTGCAACTTGTCAGCACTGGTGGTACTGCTCTTGGTACAGCCTGTCAGCACTGGTGTTGCTATCAGTACAACCTGTCAAGCACTGGTGGTGGTGGTGCTGCTGCTGGTACAACCTGTCGGCACTGGTAGTGCTCCTGTTGGTATGATAAAACCTGTCAATGCTGGTACGGCTGTCAGTGCAACCTGTCAAGCACTGGTGGTGCTGGTGCTGGCACAACCTGTCAAGCACTGGTGGTGCTGGTGCTGGCACAACCTGCCAGCGCTGGTGGTGCTGCTGCTGTCAGGGCAACCTGCCAGCGCTGGTGGTGCTGCTGCTGTCAGGGCAACCTGCCAGCGCTGGTGGTGCTGCTGCTGTCATAACCTGCCAGCACTGGTGGTGGTGCTGCTGCTGTCGGTACAGCCTGTCAGCACTGGTGGTGCTGCTGTCAAGTACAACCTGTCAGTGCTGGTGGTGCTGCTGCTAGTACAACCCATTAGCACTGGTTGTGCTGCTGCTCTTAGTACAACCTGTCAGTACTGGTTCTGCCGCCATCAGTACAACATGTCAGCACTTGTGGTGCTGCGGGTGTCAGTACAACCCGTCAGTACTGGTGCTGCTGCCATCATTACAACCTGTCACCACTGGTGATGCTACTGCTGTTAGAACAACCTGTCAGTGCAGGTGGTGCTGCTGTCAGTACAACCTGTCAGCACTGGTGGTGCTGCTGCTGTCAGTACAGCCTCTGTTAGTGCAACCTATTAGCACTGGTGGTGCTGCTGTTGTCAGTACAGCCTGTCAGTACTGCTGATTCTGCCATCAGAACAACCTGTCAGCAACGGGGTTGCTGTTGTCAGTACAACCTGTCAGCACTGATGGTGCTGCTGTTGGTATAAATGTCAGCACTGGTGCTGCTATCAGTACTACCTGTCAAGCACTGGTGGTGCTCCTGCTGGAAGAACATGTCAGCATTGATGGTCCTGCTGTAGGTACAGTCTGGCAGCACTGGTGGTGCTGCTGTCAGTGCAACCTGCCAGCACTGGTGGTGCTGCTGTCAGTGCAACCTGCCAGCACTGGTGGTGCTGCTGTCAGTGCAACCTGCCAGCACTGGTGGTGCTTCTGTCGGTAAAACCTCCCAGCACTGGTGGTGCTCCTCTCAGTACAACCTGCTAGTACTGGAGTAGCTGCTCTCAGTACAACCTGTCAGTGTTGGTGGTACTGCTACAACTTTACTGAATAACCAAGTTAAGTGCTTCCTTCCCACAATATAGGGACTTCCTCAGAACAATATTCACAACCCTGAAGGAAGGAACCAGAGCCAGCAACAGACCAATTAATGAACAAGATCTTGGCATTTATGAATGAAGTAAGTGTTGCGAATGAGATTTCATTTAGTGATGGTGTTGCTGGACATTTTCCTGAAAATGAACTGCTCAGCAATTGCTGTATAGATAATGTTGCTCATGGTCCTACTGATAGCAATATAGGCAATCAAAGTGATGTGGGCAAGTTAAGATATGATAAAAATGTGGCATATGCCTTTACTTTGAATTCAAGTGATGTATTATGTAGTGTGTAGTCAAGAGAATGATATACTAATGCAATGTTTGGAAAATTATGATGTTCTTGGGAATGGGTTTGAACCATGAATGATTTTGAAAGATGTAGAAGATTTTAAAGTGTATAATTATTCCACCAAAGCTATGAGTTCAGAACATGCAAACCAATTAGCAAAAGGTTTTACATTTGTCCCAAGTAGAAGAAGGACGGTAGCTGACACTGATAGATTTAAAGTGCTTTACATGCAAATTAAACTTAAAGGTCTGGTTTAACAGCAATGATGATACATCTGTAACATATGGACATGCATTAAAAAGCCAAGTGTGTTCAATGCCCCTTTGAACAACTTAAGGGTTTTTGAAAAAGTATGCGAGAAAGATATAAGGCAGGTGTACAAACAAAAAGGTAAAAAGTATGAAAGGAATTTGATCAATGTATGGGAAGAGCTGTTAATGGCTATGGCCAATGACCAAAACATCCAAATAATGAAGCTGGATAAGGATAATGGGGTGGTGATAAGAGAGATTATTTAAATGGGATAAATGCCCTTTTAATGGATGGAACATATAAAGAATGTTAATTAAATGAGAGTCATATAACACATAAGAAAATAGACTTAATATTGGAGATGTTATATCAGGGGCAGATTAACGAAGATGAATTTTGTTATTTAAAGAATGAACACCCCATGATACCCAATATATTTGGGATACACAAGAGCCATAAATGATTAAAGGATCCAAAATTTTGACCTATTGTAGATGGGAAACATTCAAAAACCTGCTTCATTAGTACATATTTGGATGCGAATTTACAAAAAGGTCTGACAGCATTCCCTTATATTACTAGGGATTCATGGCAGTTTTTGAAAAGATTGGGACAGAGTGAAGTTTTTAATGATATAATGTTGATTACTATAGATGTTTGTAACCTTCTTTCCATCATACCACATGAGGAGGGACTAGCATGGCTAGAAGCTCAGTTATTTAAAACAGGTCTATATGACTAAGATCAAATCAATAAATATATAACCCTAATGGAAATAGTGTTAAAACAATTATATCTACTTTGAAGGACAACATTGCAAGCAAGAAACTGTTGATGCAATGGGAGCAGCTTGTGCCCCCATATTTGCAAATTACATTATGTCCTATTGGGAACAGTAGTTTATAATGCAAGGGTTTTATTCCAAGATCTTATATTATACAATATTTCTAGATTATTTATTTGTGGTGTGGAAGGGCACTGAGGTTGAACTAAATACATTTTTTGAACATATCAACAATTCATTGGATTTCCTGAAGTTTTCTCATGTTTACAGCAGGACACATATTTCTTATTTAGATGTAGATTTAAAAATAGACTAATGGAACAAGAAATTAGTGTCAGCAATATATAGAAAGCCTACATTTTCTAATTTGTATTTGGAATTTACCAGCTGGCATCCATATTATCAAAAAAACTCGATTGTGAAAGAGCAGTTAGTCCGGGCTGCCAGGATGGTGAGTTCTGACGCTGAATTTTTCGATGAGGTCCAGTTCATATTACACCTTTTCAACACAAGGGGATACCCAGTATTTTTTTAAATAAAATAAATGAGGAAGTTATACACAAACATATGGAAGGCATATATAAACCCATTTTAGGAAATGGACATGAGATTAGTAAAATATTTTATATTAGAAGACAGGGTAAATTAATAAATAAGTTTGGTTTGGGTTTTATAACTACATTTAATCAGGATGCCAATGAAATTTCTGAAATAATTAAAAACAATTAGGAAATTTTACATTATGATCAAAATGTGGGGTTCAAGGTGGGTAAGGCACCCAAAATAGTGTCTAGAAAGGATAGATCACTTAACAATATTTTAGAAACAAGTGGTAAGTTGAGCAATGTGTACAATAACAGATTGATGGGTAATTTTAAGTGTAGGATGTGTATGTTTTGTCCCCATATTTTAGAACCTGGTGATTGTTTTAATCTAATCGGTAGAGATATATTTATCAATAGACACTTCAATTCTAGTCAAAACGTGGTCCATATAGCAAAGTGCCAAAATTGTCTGATGTTTTATATAGGGAAAACAAGTAGTTTTTTTAAGAGTAGAATTGGAGAACATATTTTGGATACTAAACATGGTAAAATGACTAATGTTTTGAGTAGGCATATAAAGGAATGTAAAGACCATGGGCAGGATTCACGAAGCCTCCGTGTAAGAGTTATAACTCTTACACGGAGGCTGCAGTTAAACGGAGTGATGTCAGCATGCTCTGCATATTCATGAGAGCATGCTGAATCACACCTAAGGCTAACACGGTCTGTGTAAGACAGAAGGGGGTGTGTCCATAGGCCGAGCCCTGTAAGTGGACACTCCCCCAGAAGAGTAAAAGTGCCCAAAGTAAACACCCACGACAGAGTCCATGGAAATGTGAATAAACACAACACAACACATGCCCCCACAGACTATGAACAGAAAATATATAAATGAACACGTTATACATTTTTTTTTAAATCGTAAAGATGTTTGCCCATGAGTGCGCTCATTTGTGCAGGCGTGCCCGTAGCACAGCTACAGTTAGCAGTCAGTGGGAAAGCATATAAGAACTAAATATGCAAAGTAAGCCAAGAAGCAATAGCGTAGCGGTAGAGATGTCGGCTGAAGAGCAGGCATTCATGGTTCGAGCACCCACAACACCAATTTTTATCATTAGCAAAATAAGCACGAAACAAGTCCCTGACAAACATGTACACATATAAAATCACATTTTATGTAAAATGTAATGAAATAGTCCATTTATTTTGAAGAAATGTGAGGTAACAAAACAATAAAAAATGCCAGATGTGCCTATAGCTGAGCTACAGTTTAACAGGGTGAGTGCATCTGTCCGTAGCTGAGCAGTGGGTTTAACAGGTGCATATTGAGTGCCCGTAGGTGAGCAGTGGTTTAACACGCTGAAACTGTGTGCCCCTAGCTGAGCTGAGCGTAATATGCGTGCTGACAGCCAAATGAGGCATAAGCCAGCGTACCCCTTTTTTGCGGAGCTGCGCACCACGCTAACAAGCTCACCAACGGGCAACGTTGAGCAAGCTGTAACAAAACTGCCTTTACACAGACACACCCCCTAGCCCATCTAGACAGTCATAAAATATAAAAAGCAGTGGCCAGGTTTGAACCCAGGATACCATGCACCATAGTCAAGGTACTGAACCACTAAGCCACGACAGCTGTACTCAGAAATGCAGTAATAGTAAATATATAGGAATGAATAGAAAGTGGAGCATGACAAAGCAGGTTTTGTGAAGTGGATACAATTCCAAAATGGCCAATCACAGATAAGTGTGGGAAAAACGGCATATATAAGCCCCATAGGCGGGAATACACAGCATAAATGATTGTAGAACTGACTTGCAGCCAGAATGTCAGGTGTAGGTGAGGGTAGTTGCTTTCGAGCACAGAGGTGGGGTGTTGAGGAGTCCAGATACATGGTCTGGCTCCTAGTCCACAATCATGAGGCCCAACTCATGCAGGGCCAGGTCCTGTGGGGAGCATATAGGGCTGAGGCGTGGGACCGGTTGGCTCATGATCTCACCAGTGCCACAGGGATTCCAAGGACTGGTGAGCAGGTCCGTCACCACCATGCAGACCTGAAGAGGCAAGCAGGACCAATTGAACCTTTGGATCCAGGAGGCCCGGCAAATGCCCAACGCCCCACTACTGAGTAAGTTACATTTAATTATATATGAAAGAAATTAAATTAGCTGATATTATGGATGTGTATTCCAATATTACTTCATTTATATTACAGCTGCAGCTGTCCGTTCTGTGAACCGCAGAGCCTATGGCGATAGGCTGGTGCGGTTGCGCCACCAGGCAGGTCAGTAATCCACCCCCAGTAACTGTAAAGAAATATCAAAGTATGACAGTTAGCAAAAGAGTGCAGTGTAGTCACTAAGTAATAAAATGTGCAAGTAACAGTGTAAAAGTGTTTGCAAGTATTGCTTGATTACAAAAGTGTGTTGCAGTCTGTAATCCAAACAGAAAAATGAAAATGTCTCAAATAAAGTCTGAAATAAAGATGCCCCACCTGTAATATAATAGTGCATAACCTGCATCAGGTTGAAAAGTACAGCTGCAGAAGATGAGCAAATCACGTGTGAAATATATCCCTGTTGAAATACTGAAACATGACAGAAGTGAGACTGCTGGAAAGGATTGTAATAACTACAGGTAAAACATGTCAATAAAGCCTAGAAGTAAGTACCATCCTGAATAGTACAATGAAAACAAGTGAGAGGGTGTGAGAAAGAGTTATGAATCCACCAATAAAATAGTAATAACCCGAGTAAAGTATACTGCAGTCAGTACAGAATGAAATGAATGTGACAAGTAGAACCAAACTGCGAAATGTGTCCAAAGTGTTGCTGCAGCTGGAATGTGTATCCCAAAATCTGGATATGTTGCTCTCAGTCTGCAATATGCAGATAGTAGGATTGTCTGAAATATCAAACATCCTCAGTTGTCTATAGCTATATAAAGCAAATGTAGCAGGATGATGTAGCTGAACAAAGCCAGATATGAACGTGTATGAATAACAATAAAATGTATATTGATGTAGCAGTAACAGTCCTATCACCAAAGTGAAGTAGTTATCATATAGGAAACTGTAGTTAGAACAGTAGTGTGTATATATCTGTAGCTATTAGAAATGTACAGCATATGTATTGGTATTCAAAGGTGTTAATAATATTTTCTTCACCCCACCCTATAACCACATATAATCCATTCCACGTGAAATTGGTATGTACAATCACAATTAACACCCCTGGACATTTGTCCTGATGGGTCATAAATATTTGCATGTCCGTTGATGCATCTGCCCTGTTCATACATCCAAACCTGATGGCCTGTTGCCATCAATCAACCCTGCATGTTGTTGGACTGTGTATTGCTGTTCAAATTATGCATGTGTTATGCTCGCTGTTCAATGGTGTGAATATCTGGGTGTTTGGTTAATGGGAATACTAATGCATGCTGTTACAACTAATTGCGAATGGTATTGTATGTTACTAACCCAAACTGTCATGACATAATGCAAAACATAGAATGACAGGGAAGGTGGGTTCCAGCGGACCCACCTCTCCCACCTCAGCTGGCGAGTGCACCTGGCACTAGTGCCCAGTCTGGACCCTCCACCGGTGGCCCTGTGCCACCTGCGGGTGGAAGCGCTGCAGGGGATGGGGCCCATCCCCCCTCTGCAAGCATGGCTGGAGGAGAACCACCACTCACCCTCCGTAGCGTCCGGACTGTGGTGTGTAGGGAGATCCGGGACTCTGTTCTTGAGCCCCTACGCCAGCTTGAGGCACAGGTGGCACAACTTACGGGCATGCCTGTTGCCCGGCCTACACAGCCCCCAGCACAGCCCCGTCCTGGGCAGTGAAGGAACAGTGGCAACTGCCCATGGGTGGGGATATCAGTTCCACTGTTGCCATCTGTGGGCTCATGGGCTCTGGATATCCAAACCTCCGTCCCCGTCAATTGTGTAACCCCCCCACATGTGTCATACACTGCCCCTGTATGCGTCTCGTTTGTCTTGTCTGTTGACCCACCCAACCTACCTCCCCAGCTATACTGACTTCCTTCACCTGACATACCACTCTTACCTGAAAAAAAAAAGGGGGCACTCTGTACCCACAAAAAAATTACGCCCCATACATAGCTGCCCATTCAGCACATATGTCTGCTGGACATGGAAACTATCAATTACAATTGGCTGTACAACAAGTATTATTGTTGTCCTTACACCTCTCTCAGGGGTGGAAGGTATCAAATGTCACACCAAATTACAAACATATGCACAGCTGTTGCTGATGAAGAAATGGGTAGCTATGGGCCTTACCTACATCCCTCCTGCAAAACCCAAGCTTGTTTCCCTACTGTCTTACCCTCTTTGTGACCCCTTTTTCACCACTTTCCTGTCTCCCCATTTTCATTTCTTTCAAAGAAAATAGCGCGGGTGTGCGCAAGAGTAAGCACGTTTAAGTGGTTGTAAGCAGGTGTGCGCGTGTGTGCGTGGAGCTAAATGCCAGTGCGCATGCGTGAGCTTAGCGCAAACCAGCACTAACCCGGTTACAACTGCTTAAAAGTGCCTTAGTCACTTTGATTGACAGGTCCTGTAGTCAGTTCAGAAGCAAAATAAAATCCCACTGGCAGTCCCGAACCCAGGACCTTGGAAACAGTAGTCTGCATGATTTACCACTAAGCCATGACTGTTATACAAGAACATTGTGATAAAATAAATATATCATGTAATAGTAGGAATGAATGTAAAGGGAATATAGGATGAGTAGTACACAAAGCATGTCATTTAGAATTACTGTCAAAACTAGTGGATTTCTATAATAGTAGTGTGTGAACAGAAACAGCCATGCTAGTTGGTAGCTAGTAGGTAATAATGTCACTGTAGCACCTTGCAAGCCACACACATACTCACAGCAGGATAATCACTGCCCATACCCCACAACCTCTTACAGGAACACATCCGGACCAAGTAATAAAATATGTGGAGCAAAAGGCCAAAACCAGGGACACATTACAAATAATGTTACAACAAACTCAGACAGTTCAGAGAGTAACAGGTTCTGCATTTTGTGGGATGTTTGGAAGGGTATGAAGTCTGAAACTTGAATGTTTGTCACTATATTCTGACTCGAGCCCAGAGTGATTTGCCAGAAAAAGCTGTGCATGAGATATTGACCAAAATATGAGGCGGAAATGTGGACAACCTGCAAATATTTGTACACATGAGAGGTCTGACACCACTATATTTGAATAGTTAAGAGCCTAGACATAGCAACAGTGAATGAGTTACAGGGATGCCCCACAGACTCCATGTGAAATGTACAAACAGTAGGCAGAAAGGTGTTACAACGCATGCAATGGTAACTATGGAGTCCTGAAAGTATGCACCACTTGCATGGCAGAAAAAGTGTAGTAATACATATGCTCATGCTATCCCACAGTCACAACTGCAGCATACCAGACAATTTAATGGGTGTACCCTATTGATGTACCCATTCCATTGAGGCAGATATAGATGCACCTGAGAGTCTCTGAGGCCTGCTCAGCAGCATACTCAAATACCCTAATAGATGTCAAGGCCCACACCATGGCCAGACCACACTGCATGATGTAACACCCTAGCAGATATAGCAAGCATTCCAAGGTGTGAATGTACATGGAAAATAGGAAAGCCACAGCAGCTCACTACAGTCAGGACACCTAGCAGGCATACAAGTAGTGACTGTAAAGGGCAAATATTGAAGCCATAGCAACAAAGTGCAAGGGAAGCACACACACACACACATTAACAGTAGTAGTAGTCATAGGTGTCAGTGTACATACACAGTACAGGGAACTGGAGAAATGAATGGAGGAACGTTAATCTACAACACATCTGGAAATATGAGAGAGATACCAACCTTTACACTCACAAAACATTGTCCACAGCATACCAGCATGGTCCCTGCCCTTAAAATCTGAAAGGGCTATGCCTATCTCACATACCTTTTTATAGCACTGTTCTGAAATCACAGTGAGAACTGCAATCAGTACACAACTGGCTGCATGCAATTAGCAAATGCTGGCTAACAATTGGTGCAGAGGCCATCACATGGACATATGCAGATACCTACAAAAGTATGCTGTACTCCTAGTCCACACATGCAATACTTTCATTGCACCCTGAGGAGGAAGTGAGAGACAGACAGAGAGAGAGAGAGAGAGAGACAGAGAAAAAATGAAATTAAACAGACACAAACAAAACTATTCAGCAACAGCCACCTGAAAGCTGACAACTGGCAAGTGGAGCAGCAGGACACAAAACCAGACAGCAATACAAGCAGCTGTGACAAACACAGGTAATGTAAAGTAATACTATAAAGGTCTACATACTGTGAACCCTCCATATGTGTCAATGGTCTGTATCCATATGTATATGAAGATGTGCAAAGGGCAGGGGACATACAGCAACTATCAGTGAAGGCTGTACATACATTTGTATGTGAGAGCATCTATGTGCACATATCAATTTAGGTTGACTGTAGGTTGTAGTGCAATGTACAAAGTAGGTTTCACAGTTATGTATGTTTAGCAGTATGTTAGTGTGTGTATACAGTATGGTAGACAAACATGTTGATATACCTGTCTATCATATGGATACGTATGTATGTCAAAATATGTATGTATATATATATATATATATATATATATATATATATATATATATATATATGATATGCATATATGTATACATACATAGAGAGAGATGTAGGAATACATAGACAGATGTAGATAGATAGAATATGTACAAACATATATATGTAATACACACATACAGATATAGATATATGTAGATACATATACATAGACAGACTGATCTGACTATCTACAGGTATGACTGTATATGACAACCTCAACACCCCTGTCCCACCCCCTCTGTCGCTCACACCCCCTCTGTGTCCCCCCCTCTCCATATCTATAGCAATATATATACATCAAAATATATATATGTGTATATGTATACAGACATATATATATATATATATATATATATATATATATATATAGATATATCTATATACATATATATATATATATATATATACATATATATATATATATATATAGAGAGAGAGAGAGAGATGTATATATATTCTGAGTGAAGCACATGCGTACAGATGTATTGCAACAGGGGCCTGGTGACAAAGGCATGGAGTGAACACCAGTGTCAAAACTGGAGTACCATACCCAATTTCAAATCACCTACACCAGTAACCACCAGATATGCGATTGGCTGCCCACCACTGGATGTGTCAGGGGTGAACAGGGTCATAAATGTGTACAATAGTCCCCCCAATGATATTCACAGTGGTACACTATTCCTGGAATACCTGCACATGGTATGTGTCAGCTATGGACATGTACGTCAGTGTATCCCTCCACAACACATAATGGATGCTATGGTATGTACCTCACATGACAGCTACAGATATGGAGAAGGACACAGTGACATGTACAACACTGTGACAATGCACTCAAACACATTACCAATGCACAGTGACTGACAACACCACAGAGTACACACATACTACCCACATAGAGGTTACCACTCCTAGATTTACATATGCAAGTCACATCCAGGACAGATGTCCAACAACCATAGTAACACCTCACACCATCCACAACCTAAATGACTGATGTGTGTCATCCATGCCACTGCAATAGAGAGCACATGTGGAGGTAAAGGTTCTTATCCACAGATAAGACATACCCTGCAATAAACCACACAGTGTTAAGAAGCAAGACTCCCCATGAGTACATGTCACACATACCCCTGCTGAATGTTAGTCAGATAGGTAATATGCCATATGAGTCACCCTGTGTAACTGTGTGACAGCAGCAGGTACCATCACACCACGTGTCACAATGGTCAGGGCAGCAGAACAGTATGCTGCTGTAGTCCCAGGGGCAATAGCATATTGTATTGTAATGTATTGTATTGTGTTGTATTGTACTGGTATGTTGAGGTGCCTCCTTCGTGGAGAGGAACCACTGCTGCTGTGCGCCAGTGTACAGGTACATATCCTGCAGTCAGGCTAGTGTTACATAGCACTTCTATATGTGTGTTTAGCTCCTGTCAGAGTTCATGTAGCATGAAACCGGGGATACCATCAGGTCCCAGTCATGTTGTGTATTCTGCTTTCCTGAGGGCAGCTCTCATCTGGACATCTGTGATGACAGGGAGGGTACAGTCAGCTGGGATAACTATGTCTTATTTTGGGGGAGAGGGAGGGGTGACACCTGCACTGAACCTGTCTGCCACAATGTTCTCAATATCTGTGGTTCCAATGAAATATTTGTTGTTGTGTACTAACTATGAGCATAGAGGAGGGATTCTGACCAGGTTGCTAAGATAACTGAAGAAGGCCTTCTGGTTATCTGTAGCATCCCTCTTTATTTCCCTCTCAAAGTTGCCCATGGATGTTTGTATGAGGGAAAATAGATCCTTACTAGTGCTGCTCAGACATGCCTTCCATTTATGAAATTATGCTCTGTCTTACAGTAGCTTCCATCTTTTGTAATACAATCTGTCTATGGCTGGGGTCCACCAGACAGGATGCTGTCCCTTTGTGGAGAGTGTCTTGGTCATATATGGGATTGCATGATCCATGCATTCTCGGAGATGTCCGTAGAAAGCATTTGTGTAGGGGTCAGCATTGTGGGTTGTGTCTTCTACTGGCCCAGTGGGCTGAAAGAATACCATGTCACTGTTACAAAGTGTAAAGTTTGCATCTGAAATGTTATTCACTATAGTCGTTTGTGCTGGTGGTGGAGGTGAGATATGTATATCTAGGGCAATTAGTGTGTGGTCAGCTCACAGTAGTTGATGTAGGCCATACAGTACCTAGATACAACCCCCCAGAGTGAGGAGGTGCTCTGGACCTGAATAAGTGTTCTGACTGCTGGGGTTTGGTAGTATGTCGTATGGAGTGTGCCAGGTACTGTTGCACAGTTGCTGGCTGAGCACTGATACCTGGCCATTTACATGTGTATCCACCAATAGACAGACAGATGCTATATATGTGAGATATGTTGTATCATAACAGTCGAGTAGTATGTGTGCCAAATTCTGCTGGCATATATTGCTGATATCAGGTTATTTTCTTTTTCAGGTACATGGCTCACCCGCGAAATCCTGCTTACTCCGCAGCTGAGGATGAGGAGATACAACAGAACCTGGTGCGGGATTATGCAATACTCTTTTCCCGCACCAGCCAGAATCAGCAGGAGAGGGCTGCACTGTGGCAAGACCTGGTCCATCGGGTAAATGACATAGGCACGCATAATAGGACATATGAGCAGGTACGACATCACTGCAATGATTTAATCAGAAATGTCCATCAGCATGCACTGGATATCCACAGGGAACAGGTCACCACAGGTGGTGGGGTGGCTACACATCCCCCACTCACCAGACTGGAGGGACTACTCATGAGTGCAGTGGCTCCAGTCTGCCAGCAACAACAGCAGCAGACATGCATTATGATGGAGGCTGGAGCCACACAGCAGCAAGACTATGAGCATGCAGGTAATATGCCATATATATAGTTGCCTGTTGTGTACACTGGTAGTTAATGCATGTGTGAGGTGTGTCCTTGGTTTGTAGCTGTCATCATAGTATTTAATGTACAAGTGTGATATCCTCAATATTAGCAGCTGACCTGTGAAAGGCGACTGTTGTACTACTGACCTGTATCATACTCAGTAACAATGGCACAGTTGTGCCCACTGACATTAGTTTCCTCACTTCTGCACGTCCCTCCGGTGTAACAGCAATGCAGCCTATCCATGCTGGTGAGTGTGTATTAACAATACCTGTAATAGTCTTGATAGTAATAGTAATATTAGGCTCACTTAGTAGTGCTCTTTGTATGCATACAGGTGTGTCTGTGTGTTGATATCATGCATACTGAGCAGTGTACAATTGTGTGCAACTGTGTGCATGTGTACGTGTGCATGTGCATGTCTGCATGTGTGCACCTGTGCATGTGTGCACATGTGCACGTGTGCATGTGCACACGTGTGCACCTGTGCACGTGCGCATGTGTGCACCTGTGCATGTGTGCACCTGTGCATGTGTGCACCTGTGCATGTGTACACCTGTGCACGTGTGCATGTGTGCACCTGTGCATGTGTGCATGTCTGTACCTGTGCATGTGTGGATGTGTGCATCATTGGTAATGTGTAGACATTGTAAACTGTGTTTCCTGTTTCCCTCCCACAGGTTCTGGTGCTGCTCTGGTGTCATGCAGCAGGGAACCTGAATCAGGTGCCATGGGTACTGATAATGATGACATCTGTGTAATGGCACAGGAAGGTATGCCAGGGTCCATCATTGGTCAGACGATTGACAGTACACAGCTGTCAACCCCATCAATGCGCACAGTTATCCTGCCAATACACCCTTTGTCACCAATGTCCCTAGGTGATGGACAGCATACAGTTGGCATTGACCAGGGTAATGTGGTATCTGTGGCACATGCCTCCCCACACAGCAGCCATGGGCATGGCCCTGAGATGGTACCACATAGACAGATGTCCAGGGGTTCTCGTGGGAGCATCAGTGGGCGTACTGCCCCTGTCAGACGTGCCCACAGAGGTCTTACAACCTCAGCTATGTTTCGGGCTGTCATGCAGGCACAGTCAAGTATGGAACAGTACACCAGACAGGGTCTGAGGGAGCTGACAGCATGTCGCACAGCCATGACTGACAGTATGCGTGACATTGCGGCTGCCATCCGTAATTTTTCCGATGTCATAGACAGACTTTGTGGGGACATATTAGACTGGTTCCACAACTACATGTCCATGAGCCAGGGCAATGGTGGATGGTTGAGGCGTTGACGTGGGCGTATGCCAGCAACAGCAGCAGCTTGCAGTCGTTGAGGATGACAACAGGGCCGCAGCTGCCCCCATAGTGCCAGCAGCAGCCCCAGCAATGCTAGGTCTGTGCTGTCATCAGACCGCCCCAGGAGACCACGTGGCTCTGGCCAGGCCCGACAGGGATCTGTGTCCAGTCAACGAACACCTGCTTCTGATGACAGTACCCAGTCTGGGTTGGTACCGGATATGGTCCGTAGCACCCATGCAAGGCACAGGTACCGTGTCCATGGCCAGAGACACTGATCTGTATGACCTGGCAGGTACAGTCTGTGGCTGTCCACAAACACCAGTATATGGCAGCCATGAGGTGGAACTGTGTGCATCCATTCACGAATTGACAACACCTAGGGCTACCGCATACATGCACACACTGCATCAACATTGCCCCACCTTGTACTGCTGTCCCTCACCAACACACATACACATACATGTCAATCGGTGGTATCGGTGGCTGACACAGGCATACCAAGTTCACATCCTGTGCATATGATGAAACTGTGCCACCTCCTGCAATCTGTAACATCAGTGCAGGTACAGGTTAACATGTTGCTGATGCACATGGTGACTACATAGATGTGTAGTAATAGTATCATGTTGTTAACAGTACTGTGTGCTGGAATAATTGTGGTTATATCACAGCATGCCTGATGCAGTAAGGGTGTGATTGTCATTTACTGTTGTCTACACCCATGGTAAGTACCATAGTGTATCATCTGCACATGTTGGCATACTAGTGGTAAGGATGTCAACAGAAGGCTACATACATAGGTAGCACAGGGGATAAGGTAATGAATGTATTAATACGCAATGATGGGCATGTAAACTACAAGTGGCATGTTGCCCACACTGGACTCTGCAATGCGGATGTTTGAGGATGTTGATATGTGTGCAGTACTACACGACTGGTACAGGACACACAGGAGCACCCTAACACTGCAAGCTCACATCTCATACCATGCTAGACAGCCCCAACACACAAAACTAACTGTCACAGGAGGGAGAGTCCCCATACATGTCAGGGATACTGTGGTGGCAGGCCAGGTAGCATACATCCTACTAAGTATGGAACCACTGAGTGAAGGCTCAGTGTCTGTTATTTGACATGTGTATTACTGCAGGTATGAGCACATGGGTTTCCATCCAGTTATTGTACATCCTGACAGTACATGTTCTGTACACTTGTGTGCTCTGAGACTGGACCCTAGCCATCTGACCTGTGTATTTCCATATACATGTGCATAGTGCCTGCATATCTGCAGTGTTACCTACTGGAAGTGGTACAGCTTGTTTGTTGTACAATGGACTACATGCAGCCCTGCTTACTGTAGCTTTGTTTGCATGCATGTTTGCTTGCAATTACCCTGGAATACTGATCCCACCTGCAATGCATACTTACAGAGCTTCTGTGGACTTCTAGTGACATCTGCATAGCTTACTATATGTATGTCCATGTCTCACTTGACAGAATGTCACTGTTTGTCCTGTTCACATGTACGTTGCCTGTGACACATTGCATATGACTTACCTGGCATTTGTCCACGTGAGCAGTCATATATACTACTGCTAACTAATCACAGGCACTACACCCTCACATATTCATCTTCTGTTGAACCACCTGCTTCGCTAGGGATGGCTTGCACCTGTCACCCCTGGGCTTTCGGATATTGGCAAAGGCTCTTGCTACCCCATAGTGCCTATGTTAGGCAAGGCTCAAATGACAAACCCACCTTCATAGGTATCACAAGGGATAAGAAAGTAAGAGTAATGCTACCCAACGCCAGAAGTCTAAACCTCAAGATGCATGCACTCGAAACTCTCCTTAGCATGGAGAACATCGATATCTGTGCAGTAACAGATGCCTGGTTCAGGGCTACTAAGAGCACCCCAGCAATACCAGGTTATACCTCATACCATGCTTTTCAGCCCCAGAACTTGGAATGAACCACAGATGGAGGGGGAGTATTGATATTCATCAAAGATACCCACATCTCCAGATTGGTGGCAAAGCACCAAGCATCAGAGACTATCCATGTGCAACTAACAATGGGTGAAACTGCCTTCCAGGTTATAGCCTGCTACAAACCACCCTCCCAAACCCAAGAACTGCACTCGGCCTTCCTGAGAACAGTGGAAATATGAAGGTCTCTCCAAACACCATTATATTGGGCGACGTCAACTACCCAAACATAGACTGGGAGCATGACTCTAGCTCCAACACCCTAGGCCAAAGATTCCTAGAATATATGAGCTCAAATGCTATGGAACAACTTGTTACCACTCCCACAAGAAGGGGAAACATACTGGACCTGATCATCACCAACATGGGGACTAGATGCTCCAGACCAGAAGTGTATCCCTCACTGGTAAGATCAGACCATGAACTAATCTCACTGAATATTCGTATCCCGACCCCACCCCCTGCCCAGAACACCACAGTGAACAACTTCTCTAAAGCAAATTCACTCTCCTCAAAACTGAGGTGGAAACCTTCAAAGCCCCCGGGCCTGTGGAAACTACAGACCAGACCGCAGATTCCTCTATAAACGCATTCTATGGACACCTTCAGGAATGCATGGATCATGTGATCTCGAATAAAACCAAGACCCAATCCTCCAAAGGCAGACGTCCTGTCTGGTGGACCCCAGCCATAAACAAACTACACAATAGAAGGAGGAAGCTACTAAATGATACAGTAAAATCCCAGAAATGGAAGGCATCACTGATCAGTATTAGCAAATAACTACAGGCACTCATAAGATTGTCTAAGGCCAGCTTCGAGAGAAATTGCACAGGACACTAAGGATAATCACAAGGCTTTCTTCAGTTATGTTAGGAACCTGGGTGGTAATACCCAGATATGCTCAGAGGTAGTCCAAAATGTCAATAGAAACACCAAACCCACAGACATTGCCAACATTCTAGCTGACAGGTTCAGCGCAAACTTCTCCCCCCCCTCCACACCGAAAGGGCAAATATGTATCCCAGCAGAGTGCTGCCCCCCTGACATCTCAGATGCTCAGGTAAGAGCTGCCCTCTCCAAAGCAATACACACTGCATCAATGGGACCAGACAGTGTCCCGGGCTGTGTCCTACATGAACTCCAAGAAGAGCTATAACCAAACATAAAACTACTGTTCAATCCCAGCCTTACTACAGGATATGTAGCCAAAGAGTGGCGTACAGCAACAGTGGTCCCTCTACAGAAAGGTGGTGCCTCAACGGATCTTAGACACTATTGCCCCATAAGCCACACTAGCTCGGTCTGCAGAGCTATGGAAAGGATCATCATGGACCTCATAAATAAAGACATTGGGGACCTACAAGCACTGGATCATACCCAGTTTGGCTTTGTTAAGGGCAGATCCTGCCTCTCAAACCTGGTTGATTTCTTTGAAACAGTCACCAAGGCCATTGACAAGGGGAAGGTGGTCCACACAACCTACCTGGACCTCGCAAAAGCCTTTGATACAATACCCCACTCGGGCATTCTGGAGAAGCTCACCAGCTTAAATATAAGCCCCTATGTCACTAGATGGATTGCACACTGGCTCAAGGACAGAACCCACATAGTTAGAATTGCTGGAGCCATGCCAGACTCCAAACCAGTTACAAGTGGTATCCCACAAGGCTCAGTCCTGGGACCTCTCTTGTTTGGTATATATTTATGGGAGGTACAGGCCAACACGGAAGGACTGTGGCTGACCAAATATGCAGATGACTGCAAACTGGCCGCCATAATCAACTCTCCAGCTGACACAAGCATCCTCCAAAAGTGCCTCATAGAAACAGACAACTTGTGCTATAGCCATGGCCTCAAGCTGAATGCAAGAAAGTGTATAGTCATCCCTTTTGGCAAAAACAAAGTGCCCACAAAGTACCACATAGGTGGTAATCCATTAAGTACAGAAGAAGTAATTAGGACCAGGGGACCCAAGTTGATAGCAATCTCTCATTTGACAACCACGTGGCCAAAGTGGTTAGAAAGACATTTTATATAGCCCACCCCATCACAAAGGGATTCACATCTAGATCAGGGGAGGACATCGTGCCTCTTTACTCATCCCTCATCAGGCCCATAATTGAGTACAATCCCCCTGTTGGGATGTACCTTACCAGACACCTGCAGCAACTGGAAAGACCCCAAAAGTACCTCACCAAGAGGATCAAAGGGCTCAAACAGATGCCATATGCTGACCGGTTAAAGAAACCCCAGCTCTACTCAGTGGCATACCGCCTGTTCAGAGGCAATCTGTACCTGATGTATAAAGCCATGTCAAACCCAGAATTAATGGGCATGCTGCACCTGAGAATATCCAAATCCCATCAGACTACACGGTTGAGAGACTTGAAACTCAGCACTGAAATAAATAGGACATGCTGGAGGGACAGATTCATAAACCCAGAGGCTCACTTCACTCTGGAATAAAATCCCAGTCCAGGTTAGGCAGAGTCCATCACTGACTCTCTTCAAGAGGAAGCTTGATGAGTGGATGGGACATTGTAGGTGTACCCCGGGTATCACTTCTGTGTCACTGTTAGACAGAGGCACAGTATACTAACCTCGGAAAAGGGCATGGCAAGATATATTTACAATGGTTGGCGACAGCCAAACACATTCTGGCTAGGTTCATAAATGCCCTAGGGCAGATAGCCTAGTATGAACCTATATAACTTTTTCCCCATTGGCCCTATGTGCTGTTAATCACCATGGCAATCACAACACTATGGTAGCGTGTGCAAAGGTCAGTTGTCAGTCACCTCTATGGTACAGCTGTGGAATATGTGGGTCATGTAGCAATGTCACAGCTGCCACATGTACACAGTCAACCCTCTCCCCTACACATGGACGTATAACACATGTATGAGATGGAACCACATAGCCAAACTGGGGACTAAGCACTCTGAACCCAGTACTGGCATAACCTGTCAAGTGGCATGGAATACTACAGTGACTAAAATACCAGTCTGATGTAGACCTACACTGACAGCAATACAAGCATGTGAACACACTGGGCCATTCATGGAGCCTAAGAATAGCATCCTGCATGAGCGGCAGACACCTCTGCAGCTGGCACACAGGCATACGTTATGCCTGAACACATCACGCATAACACATAGCACACAAATCCTGTGTGCCAAACAGTCACAGCCTGTATGGCTAGACAACACACCTGCCACAGTTGTGTTAGGTACCTTTATTGTCCGGTACAGTGAGGTCATGCTCACCAGGCTGGACAAGGTGAAGGTCACAGTGATATGCCCGTGGGGCACTATGGTCCACCACATAACACAAGCATACAGGTCAGTCAGAGGCATGGACACATATGACTCAGTCATTGTCCATGCCACATACCTTCTCCTGCTGTACTTATAGGGTGCTGACATCATCAGTGTTTAGAAAGGGGAATGTGCATCCTGTAGTGTGTTCTCCTAGTTGCCAAAATGGACATTTCCCTCACACAAAATTGCACACACACTAACCCCCCTCATCCAAACACACACACTTGCCATTTGCAGGATTCAAACCACTACCTAACTATGTTATGACACTCAAGATGGACGCATTAGCAGAGCGCGCTATTCGCATTACTGGGAGGTTTCCTTCTCCTGCTGTACTTATAGGGTGCTGACATCATCAGTGTTTAGAAAGGGGAATGTGCATCCTGTAGTGTGTTCTCCTAGTTGCCAAAAGGGACATTTCCCTCACACAAAATTGCACACACACTAACCCCCCTCATCCAAACACACACTTGCCATTTGCAGGATTCAAACCACTACCTAACTATGTTATGACACTCGAGATGGACGCATTAGCAGAGCATGCTATTCGCATTACTGGGAGGCTTCCCTTCTCCTGCTGTACTTATAGGGTGCTGACATCATCAGTGTTTAGAAAGGGGAATGTGCATCCTGTAGTGTGTTCTCCTAGTTGCCAAAAGGGACATTTCCCTCACACAAAACTGCACACACACTAACCCCCCTCATCCAAAGACACACACTTGCCATTTGCAGGATTCAAACCACTACCTAACTATGTTATGACACTCAAGACAGACGCATTAGCAGAGCGCGCTATTCACATTACTGGGAGGTTTCCCTTCTCCTGCTGTACTTATAGGTTGCTGACATCATCAGTGTTTAGAAAGGGGAATGTGCATCCTGTAGTGTGTTCTCCTAGTTGCCAAAAGGGACATTTCCCTCACACAAGATTGCACACACACTAACCCCCCTCATCCAAACACACACTTGCCATTTGCAGGATTCAAACCACTACCTAACTATGTTATGACACTCGAGACGGATTCATTAGCAGAGTGCGCTATTTGCATTAGTGGGAGGCTTCCCTTCTCCTGCTGTACTTATAGGGTGCTGACATCATCAGTGTTTAGAAAGGGGAATGTGCATCCTGTAGTGTGTTTTCCCAGTTGCCAAAAGGGACATTTCCCTCACACAGACTTGCACACACACCAACCCCACTCGCCCACACCCACACACAAACACACACACACACTGAGCATTGGCAGGATTCAAACCCCTACCTATGTTATGACACTCGAGACAGACGCATTAGCAGAGCGCGCTATTCGCATTACTGGGAGGATTCCCTTCTCCTGCTGTACCTATAGGGTGCTGACATCATCAGTGTTTAGAAAGGGGAATGTGCATCCTGTGGGGAGGCAGACGCCAAGCACACTCTGGCTAAGCTGTCATTCCCTAGGGCAAACAGCCTAGTGTTGACCTTTACACCCATATGTTTAATTGTCAAATGCACACTATTTGTTGCTGATAGACTGTTTGCAGGTCTTTATTGCCATAGCATTCCCTGTTTGTATGAACAACGTGTGTATCTGTGGAAGATGTTTGCATATGGGAGGGATCCACTATATCACGTATGTCTCTGTAGTAATTTAACTGTGTTCACTGGGCAGATTGCTGTAATGTGGTTGGTTCCTGGAATAACACGTACAAATACCAGAAATGTGTGGCCAACTGCTAAACTGAGATTTGGCCTAAGTGTGTGAGCATGCCCAGTTCAGCCTTCCCATGGCATGTTGTCTGACATGTGTCTCGTTTATCAAAGTGTGTGAGCATGCCCAGTGTGAGCTTTCCATATGTTGAACTCTGCAGCCCACCACATTTGTGGATGAGTGTGAACTTCAACAAATATCTCCCGTTTATGGTTGTGTGTTGTGTGTCATGTTGTGTAGTTACATTTAACATTTAACATTTTGACTGCTTTGTGTGTGAACACAACAGAGATTATACTGTGCCTGCAGGATTTGCATGGGATACTTTGCATACAGTTGTCAACATCCTTTCATACTGACCTAACACTGTAGTACCGTATAGTGTACTGGTTCAGTACTTTGACTGTGGTGGACAGTATCCTGGGCTTTAGTCCTATCACTACTTTACATTTCCATAGTGAGCACAACAGCCTGGTTAGGGGCCAGTTGTGCACATCTGACCATTTTGCATTATGTTCAGATATGAACTACTTAAACCAGGCTCGTCCAGCATTGGTAGTGTATTCCACAACATTGGTGTACATTTGCAAACACTAGCGATGTGCCCTAGGCCATTTCTAATGCTAGTTGGAGAGTGTATTTGTCCTTCGACACACATTGTAAGTGAAGTTTGCCATGACATATGTCATTGTTAGTATACTGTGCCTCTGTCTACCTGTGACATAACAGTGATACCCAGGGTAAACCTACCATCTCCCATCCACTCATCAAGATTCCTCTTGAGGAGGATCGATGGGTGACTATGGACAGCCTATACTGGGAGTTTACTCATCAGTGGGGGTGGCTTCTGTGTTATGGATCATGCAGTACAGCTTGTCCTATGTATGTCAGTGCTGGGGTTCAGGTCTGTCATGTGCATAACTCCCTGCCATTCAGATTGTACAAGGTGCAGCATGTTTATTGATTCCAGCTTGGACATAGCTTTATACATCAGGCACAGCTTGTCTCTGGGTGGGCAGTATGGCAGTGTGTGTAGCTGCAGTTTGTTTAATCAGGCAACACATGGCATCTGTGCAAGCTCTTTGATACTCCTAGTGAGGTACTGTTAGGGACTTTACAGTTGATGGAGGTGTCTGCTGAGGTACATCCCACAGGGGCTATTGTAGTCAATTGTAATGCTGATGAAGGATGACTGCAGAGCCACAGTGACCTCTCCTTATCTAGATCTGACAACCTTCATGATTAGGTGGGTATGTGGTATGTTTCTGTAAACACTACAGCCACATGCTTGTCCAGTGCAGGATATCTATCACCTTGTGTCCCCAGGTCTCTCATTACATGTTAAGTACGTAATGGGTTAACACCTATGTGGTAATTGGTGGGCACTTACTGTATATCCACAGGGCTTGACTATACACTTTTCTGCAATTAGCTTGCTGACATGGCTATGGCACCAGTTGTCTGTTTCTGTGTGGCCCTTTTGTGGGATGCTTGTGTCAGCTGGAGGGTCAGATATGGTGGGCAGTTTGTAGTCCTCTGCAAACATGTTCAGACACAGTCCTTCCATGTTGGCCTGTACCTATGGGACATATATACCAAACGAGGGAGGTCTCCGGACCAAGCCTTGTGGGATGCCAGTTATACCTGGTTTGTAGTCTGACATGGCTGCAGCATGTCTGACCATGTCAGTTCTGTCCTTGGTCTGGCTTGCAACCCCTCTGCTGACATAGGGGTTTATATTTAAGCTGGTGAGCATATCTATAATGAACATATAGGGTATTGTATAGAAGCCTTTGCAAGGTCCAGCTATGCAGTGTGGACCACATTGCCCTCATCAATGACCTTAATGACTGTTTCAGATGAGTCAAACATGTTTAGGGGCAGGATCTGCACTTAAGAAAGCCACACTGGGTAGGGTCCGGTGTTAGTAGGTCCCCAATATCTTTATGTCTGCAGTACATGCTAATCCTTTCCATAGCTGTGCAGACCGAGCTTTTCAGGATTCTGGGGTGGTAGTTTTCAGTATCCATTCAGGCAACACCTTTGTTGAGAAGGACCACTGTTGTTGTACACTGCTCTTTGGGTACATATCCTGTGGTAAGGCTGACATTGAGCAGTAGTGTGATTTGGCATTCCATTCTTCTTGGAGTCCATGTTGGACTCAGCCCAGGACACCATCTCATACCATTGCTGCTGTGTGTTTTGCTTTGTAGATGCTGGCTGTTACCTCAGCATCTGCAATGTCAGGGGGCCAGCAGTCTGCTGGGATAGATATTTTGCATTCTGGTGGGGTGGGGGGTTGCACTGCACCTGTCAGGATGTATGTTGGCAATATGTGTGTGTGTTTGGTATGTTGTTTGTAATATTTGTGTGATTCAGAGCATATCTGTGAATTCCCAACATGGTTGCTACCATCAGTTTTGGAAGCCTTGGGATTATCCTTAGTGTCCTGTACAATTTGTATCTTCATAGGTTCATAGGTTCATACTAGGCTATCCACCCTAGGGCATTTGTAAGACTAGCCAGAGTGTGTGTGGCTTTCGCCACCCCTTGCTATGTGAATATTATGGCCATTTATGATTTGCTTTGCTGTGCCTCTGTCTGGACGTGACACAGTGAAGACCCCCAGTGCAACTCTACGATCATCCATCCACTTGGCAAGATTCCTGTTGAAGAGTGTCAGTGAGGGGCTCTGCCTAACATGGAGTGGGATTCTGTTCCAGGGTGTGGGGAGCCACTGGGTTATGTATCTGTCCCTCAAGCACATCCTATTTCATTATGTGTTGAGGTTGACATCTCTCACTCTCACAGCTCCGATGGCTTTGAGTTTTCTGGGGGTGGAGCATGTCCATTACTCCTGTGTTGGACATGGCCTTGTACAACTGACATACAATGCCTCTGTGTAGGCAGTATGTGACTGCATTCAGCTGGGGTGTCTACATCCAGGCAGCATATGACATATATTTGAGACCCTTTATCCTCTTGGTGAGGTACCTTTGAGGTCTTTCTAACTGCTGCAGGTGTCAGGTAAGGCACATCCCAAATGAGGCATTGTACTAGATTATGGGTCTGATAAGAGAACAGTATAGGGGCACAATGACCTCTGTTGACGTAGATGTGAATCCTTTCATGATACGGTGTCCAATATAGACAGTCATCCTAGCCACATTGGCAATGTGAGTGTCACATAACAGGTTACTGTCCACTTGTGTCCCTAGGACCCTGATTACTCCTTCCATACATAATGGTTTACCACCTATGTGGTAATTTGTGAGTACCTTGTTTGGTATTTGGTGGGACATTCATACTGTCCAGTGTCTTCAGAATGGCTGGGTGGGGTTCCTGTGTGTCAGAGTGTGGTCTGTAGAATGCTACAGACTGTACAGCAGTCTTGCTTACGGTTAGTTGCACATGGGTGGACTCCAATGCCTTGTGCATTGTCAGTAACCTGGACGTATGGGTGTCTGTGCTGAATATGGATACTCACCCTCCTTTTATGTTTTGTTCCAGGTTTTGGGGCCATAACGCATGATATGTGGTATAACCTGGTAGTGCTGGTGTGCTGTCAGGAGGCTTGCAGCAGGTTTCTGTCACTGCACAGACATCGATGTTCTCCATACTGGGGATGGCCTCGGGAGCATGCATATTGAGGTTTACACATCTGGCATTGGTCAGCATTACCCTTATGTTTCTTTCCACTTATGTTTTGTAGGGTGGTGGGTTAGTCTTTTCAGTCTTGCCTATGAAAGGCTCTATGGAGGTGGCAAAAGCCTTATCCAATATCCAGACGCCCAGGGGTAACAGGTGCAAGCCATCCCTGGAACAGCTGCGTGGCTTGTCAAGCATGACATCCCAAGAAGACAGACATTGGATCCCCTTGGAAAGACACCAGTAATTGTGCCACTTGTTATAACTGATCATTCCGTGTTTGTACTGTGGCATCATTCTTGGTGAGGGTAGGATGCTGCAAACGGTCAGTGTCATACCGGCCTGGACTACATAATCGGGGAGCTCATCTATGTCTCTTTTCATGTAGTCTGGGGAGGTACATCTCAGGTCATTCACACCAGCATGGACTATGACTGCATCATATTTCTACTTGCTTTGGGGTGACCTGCATACTTGTGTTATGTGGCATATTGTAGCAGCCTACAGGCAGCTTACTGTACCCTTTCCCTTGTTCAGTCTGGTGTGCGGGACAGCAGCGTGTCTCACTATGGAGTCACCTATTACAACTGTATCAGGCATGTTGTTTCTCCTTCTGGCCTGTGACTGTTTGGCACACCAGCTTTGTGTACTATGTGTTGCATGTGCTATGTTTGGAGGATGTTTGATTGGGTGTCTGCTTTGGAGGCCTCTTTTGGTGTGGTGTGTTTGTAATTCGGGCCTCCGGGAATATTTTTCTGTGTTTATGTCTTTGGTTTGCAGTTGTGATAGGTCTATGTGGGACTGGGTTTGTGGTGTGTGTGGTTACCTTCTCCTCCTGACTATTTTTGGGAGTACTGAGCTGAGGGAGCTCAGCCTCCAGTTTGGATAGATGGTTGCATCTCTCACATATATCTGTATTTCTTGGGGGCAGTTGGGGGTTGTCTGTGTACTTGGGGCAGGTGTAACATTGCCTCAAGATTCACAGATTCAACTTGTTGTGGCTGGCCTTAGTGGATTGTATGTGTGGACATATTTTATTGCCATACTACTGATCAGTGATTACTTCTTTTTTTATGTTTGCTCTATCTTGTAGTAGCTTCCTCATTCTCTTGCATGGTTTGGTTATGGCTGGTGTCCACCATGCCAGATGCCTGCGTGTATGGCATTGTGTCTTGTTTTAATTTAGGATTACATAATCCAAGCATTCCTGGCAGTGTTCATGGAATGCCTGTATAACAAGTTCTGAGGTGTGTCCCATATTTTGCACCTGCAGAGGACCTTTAATGGATTCCATGTCAGTTTGGAGGAGTGTAAATTTTGCTTTACACATGTTTTTCACTGTGGTTTTCTGGCCAGGGACTGTGGTCAGAATGTGTATATCCAGTGTGATTACTCTATGGTCTGGTCTTACCAGTGAGCAATACACTTCTCATCTTGATATCCAGTACCCATGTTGCTGATTATCACATCCAGTATGCTTACCCCTCTTGTGGGAGTGGTACGTTGTTCCTGGGCATTTTGGTTTATGGATTCTATGAACTTTTGTCCTACAGTGTTGGAGCTAGTATAATGCTCCCAGTCTATGTCTGGGTATTTTCAGTCACCCAATATAATGTGGTTTGGAGGACTTGATATATTCATGTATTCCAACATAGGCCAGGTGCAGTTCCTGGTGTTGGGACGGTAGTCTGTAGCAGGCTATAAACTGGGGGGCAGTTTTAGCCACTGTTACTTGACCATGGCTAGTCCATGCTGCTTCTTGTTGTGGTACCAACATGGGTGTGTGGTTATCCTCGACAATTATTGCTAGTCACCCTCCTATTGTAGCTTGTTCCATGTTTTGAGGCTGTACAGCACAGTATGAGGTGTAACCTGGTAGTGTTAGGGTGCTGTTGTGAGCCTTGACCCAGTTTTCTGTTACAGCACAGATATCAACATTCTCCATACTGGGTGAGTTTAGACTGCATGCATCTTGCTGTTTAGACTTCTGGCATTGGGTAGCATTACATCTAGGTTCTTATCCCTTCTGATACCTATGGAGGTAGGTTTGTGTTTTGAGCCGTACCTATTCAGGGCACGCTGTGGGTAACAACAGCCTTTGCCAGTATCCATACGGCCTGCACTGATAGGTGCATGCCAGACCTAGCAGGTGGAGCATCATGTCATGCTCAGCATGTTATCCCAGGCTGGCACACATTAGATCCCCTTTGACTAACTGCAATACTTCAGCCAATTATTGCACTTGATCATCTCATTGTCATATTGTGGCATGATGCTTGGTGAGGGTAGGATGTTAGTCATGGTCCTCAGGTGTGCATATAGTACATGGTGTTACATTACTTAACACATGGCATTCATGCCTCAGGTGGTGCTGCAGGGCTGCCTCTGTTGGATGCACATATTACACTCCCTGTACATGTTTGTGAGCAGGTCATATCATTTTAGGCATCCCTGTTATTATTTGAGTGAGTCAGAGGGGGTATAATTCTAAGGGTTCCTACTGAGCCAGTTTATGTGCTATGCGTTGCCTCTTTGCCAAGTCCAGGGCATACTGGGCACACCTCCTTCTGCCTACTGGGGCAGGCTCAGGTTGTTCCTCCTCCGAGTCACGCTCTGCCTGTGATGGCCTTGGCAATGGTGGGGGGCTGTTTGGGCCAGCCCTATGCTGGTCCTGCTGCAGCTGTTTTCGCAAGATCATATTATGTAGCATAGCACATAACATGACAATTTGGGTACATGTAGTTGGTGTGTACTGCAAGGCTCCACCAGATGTGTCCAGACACCGGAACTGTGACTTGAGCAGCCCAAACACACGCTCTATTACATTATGTGTTTGTGCGTGTGCCTCATTATGGCGTTCCTGTTCAGGTGTGTGTGCGTTTCTGATGGGTGTCATCAGCCACGGCTCCAGTGCATAACCTGCATCCCCCACTCGGTGTCCGTGTGGGATGTCCCCATTGGCAAATGTCTGGTACAGCTGTGTCAAATGCCAGATGTGGGAATCATGGTAGCTCCAAGGGCAACCACATTCATATGCCCTCATCTCACATCAACTGGGCTGGCTGATGGAGGGAAGTCTTGCAGTTAAGTTAATGTAGGCCCTACCCTCGGGCTGCTGGTGCTGATGCATATGTATGCAGTGCTTTCTATTGCACACACCTCAGGGTATTATTTATTTGTGCCGGAAGAGAGACGATATTGCCAAATACCTCACGGGCATTGGGGAAATATACATGATCACCGACATGTGCTGACATGGCATCCAGGAACTGGTGCAGTACCCTGGAGGCTGATGACTGTGATATCCCCATCATATCACCAGTTGGTATCTGGAAGGTACCTGTTGCTAGTATTCTTAGGCCAACACATACCTTGATTTCCACTGGGATGGGTTCCCCTCTGTTGGTTCTGTGTGTGAGGCGTGGCCTGCACAGCTTCACTATTTTCTGCAGGAGGTCTCTGTCCACTCTATAGTGCTCTACTATCTCCAGCTCATGTAACCCGTGGTAGGTGACCCTGGGCCTGTACACTCTTCTCCGTCTCCTCACTGTGGGTTGTCTGGCACCATCTGCATTGTCACCACACTCAGCAAGTCACCTATGTCTCATTATGACAGCTATGGCAGCCCCTAACATTTCTGCTCTGAGTTCAGCTTTTTCAGTTTTCATTTCTAATAGCTTACTCCTGTCTTGCAGTGTCTCTTGTGAGAAACATCTTGCACTGCTGTTTGCAGAGTTTTAAGTGTTGGGCTGAGCTACTATTCTGCCTGTGTAATTGCCTGCTTCTAATTGTTTTCACCTGCTAGCTCCAGCAGTATTCCCTGCTAGCTTCCTACTAATTCTGTTGCTTCCTTTTTCCTTTCTGTTTCCTCGGGGGAGCAGTGTGCATACCAGCAGAAACACGCTCACAGTGGCTTACATGCGTGCACACATGCTTACACAGTTCAGAATCTGCTTATTCGGGTTAAAATGCACGCACACCCATGCAAACAGTGTTACAAGTCTGCCAACAGCCTCCTACATGCTCAACCTGCCCTACACGCGTGCACACCAGTGCAAACAGTGGTAAACATCTACCAACATGCTCCCACATGCTCAGTCTGCCTTACACATGTGCACACTGCCCTACTCGCGCTTCATGGCGTGCACACGTGCGCATGCATGCCCAGCAAGAAACTTTGGTGTAGGCAACAGTGTACACCTTCCATTTCTTGACTTTCCCATGCTTATGTTGTGGCACTCCTCTTTCCATGATATGTGTCTGACATCTGTCATGTAACTCTGGCCTCCAATGAACTGCATTTCTTTCTGCCATTCCCCCCTATGATGTCACCTATCTCCTACTCTGTTCCTCCCCCGTATGTAACTCTTACACTACTCAGAATGTGCTCATTTGCTATGTGACAGTGGAATTCAGTATCCTAACACTCATTTGCATCAGATTGCCTACTAATGCTTAGTTACATGTCTTAGACTCAGCTTCCCCCCTTAGCAGCCACTACACGGTGGCCATGTTGTTTTTGGTCTGCTGGTCCCTGCATTGTAAATTCATGTATTGCATAAAACCCACATTTGTGGGTTTATAACCTTCATTTTTATTTTTTTTATATAGCGCAGTTTGTTTGCGCAGGGCTGCGCTGGGTTTAAACATCGGCGATCGCCAAAAAAAAAAAAAAAAATATTTCTCCTATTTGCATCGGGGTACCTTGCCAATGGCCACATATTTGGCCATTGGCATGCTGCCTGACACATATGCACCCTTTATTTGGAGCTGACATGGCTCCATTGTTTTAGAGAAACGTACTCAGTTGTCAACTGAGTACATTTCTGCAGCTAAAATGGCTCTTACACGGGCTGCTTTGGGCTTCCTGGATCGCTAATCTACCTCATTTGCTTGCTATTCAGCTGCAAGTGAGGTGATTAGCTTATCCACGCCCACTCCGTGTGAGAGACGTTTTAGCTGATCTCTTACACGGACTTTGGGCTGTTCCTGGATCACAAAGGCTGCATGGAGTCTTACACTACTCTTAGACTCCGTGCAAGCCTTCGTGAATCCTGCCCATGCTTTAAAATTTTTAGTAGTACAACAATTGGTGAAAGACTCAAGTGAAATGTCTGGCTGTACACCTGGATATATGTGAGTTGAAATGGCAGTTACGTTTAAATGCAACTGATTATCCAGGTATTAACTAGTCTATAGCCACTTCAAGTGTCTTAAAATTAAAAAAATATTTTAGGATAATATTTTAGGTTTAAATCAATTATATTTAGTATTAAATGTATGACAATGATTTGAATGTTAGGTATTTCATTGGAGTTATTCTATTGTATAATTTTAATTGTTTAATTGGATGTATTATTTAAAAGTTGGATTGGGTTATGAATATTGTTCTGAGGAAGTCCCTATATTGTGGGAAGAAAGCACTTAAGTTGGTTATTCATTAAAGTTGTGGCTCTCCAGTAGTTGTGCCATGCTTATTTTGGTTCTACAGTTCTCTTCCTGTTGTGTTTTTGGTGGTACTGCTGCTGTCACAGTACAACCTGTCAGCAATGGTGGTGCAGCTGTTAATCCAACCAGTTAGCACTGGTGGTGGTGCTACTGTCAGTACAAATCATCAGCACTGTTGGTACAGCTGTCTGTACAACAGATCTCCAGTAGTGGTGCTGCTGCTGTTGGTACAGTCTGGCAACACTGGTGGTGTTGATGTCAGTAAAACCTGTCATCACTGCTGATGCTGCTGTCACTACAACGTGTCAGCACTGGTGGTGGTGCTGCTGCTGCTACAACGTGTCAGCACTGGTGGTGCTGCTGTCTGTACAACCTGCCAACACTGGTGGTGCTGCTGTCTGTACAACCTGCCAACACTGGTGCTGCTATCAGTACAACCTGTCAAGGACTGCTCGTGGTACTGCTGCTGCTGGTACAACCTGTCAGCACTGGTGGTGCTGCTGCTGTTGGTGCAACCTGTCAGCAATGGTGCTGCTGCTGTTGGTGCAACCTGTCAGCAATGGTGCTGCTGCTGTTGGTGCAACCTGTCAGCAATGGTGCTGCTGCTGTTGGTGCAACCTGTCAGCAATGGTGCTGCTGCTGTTGGTGCAACCTGTCAGCAATGGTGCTGCTGCTGTTGGTGCAACCAGTCAAGCAGTGGTGGTGCTGATGCTGGCATAACCTGAGACCACTGGACGCT